>NW_007378260.1:7750-18336 GCF_000475195.1 Diaphorina citri | reverse complement strand
AAAAAAAAAAAAAAAAAAAAAAAAAAAAAAGGAAAAATCCGTACATTTGAAAGTGGTGCTTCATCATTTGTTGCTGTTTTTCATTTCATTAATTTTTGATATCATTGATTGCTCTCTCTCTCCCTCTCCCTCTCTCTCTCCCTTTTTCTTTCTCTCTCACCTTGCTAGTCAAGAGCTAAAAATAATCAGGTAACGAAAATGAATGCATAGAAGTACATAGAACGAATGGGGAAATTGAACTGTTTGTGATCATTGATCAAATTACATAGATCGATCGAGAATAAAAAATTTGAACATGTCTCAATTAGTAAATTCTAAAGACCCTACGACTCTTTCAGTAGGGCGAAATTAAAATCAGAAATTCGTGAATTTAAAAATAAATAAATGAGAAATTTACCTCTTTAGGTACAATGTTTTTAAATAACAAGTGCGTATTTTCAAATCTTGAAAATTATTCGAAATAACAACAAGAGGTTCTTGTTCTGAATTAATACTCCAAAAATTTCGACTGTTTAGAGTCTTCAGTCCTCTTTTTTCAGTTGAAATTGACCCAGATAGTCAAAAAATTAGTTAGGGATATAGATTTCTAATTCTAAACCAAAAGATCCAAATTTTCAGTTGCATGATTATGAGCCTGTTTGTTTACCTATTTTATCTACACTCAAATTTAGTTCAAAAGATTTTCCAGTATGGGTATTTCAGTGCCGGAGTTATGTTGCAGAGGCTGCGAATAGGATGTACAGTTTCCAGAAGTCCTTTTGATATAATCCGAATCAGGGCAAAATTAGTTTCCAATGATTTCTATTGGTGATGAGAATCGGAGTCCATCGGTTAAAGTAGCCGTATTTACGGAATTTCCCCTCATCTCAAGCTCGTTCCCCTCTTTTGGCGTGTTTGTGCCTGTACTAAACCATATAGGAAAAAGGGGCGAAACGAGCTTCAGAAGAGGGGAAATTCCGAAAGTAAAATACAATTGGTCTGTCATTCACATTCACATAGACCATTTCTGTTCTGATCCCCTCATATTTCTTGGTCTGCCTGTTGATCTGTTTTTCGGGGGGCGGAGGGGAAAATTAGGGGAAATGGAAATACGAAGCCGCGAGCCCCCACTGTCTAGTTTTTGTTACGGTGAGGAAAAAAAAAATCTGGTGTGAACATCACACGACTTTCTATTACATTAAACTTCTCAACTGTAAGTCGGACAGTTCTAAAAGTTTCACCATTCGATTCGGCGTGAAAAATCCCATGGGATCAACTATTCACATGCTTACTTGTTAATGGTTCACAAATAAAAGGGAAATTTGTTGACACAGGGGAGTATCGAACCCGAAACTTCTCAACTGTAAGTCAGAGAGTGCTAAAAGTAGCACCATTCGATACTCCCCGGTGTCAACAAATTTCCCGTTTATTTGTGAACCGATACCAAATAAGCAAGTGAATAGTTGATCCCATATGATTTTTCACGCGGAATCGAATGGTGAAACTTTTAGAACTGTCCGACTTAATGTAATAGAAAGTCGTGTGATGTTCACACCAGATTTTATTCGTCAACCGTTACCAAATAAGCAAGTGAATAGTTAATCCCATGTGATTTTTCACGCGGAATCGAATGATGCTACTAAATGTGATAAGGATGCAACACAAAACGTTTGGTTGAGATGTTTGCTGCGCTTGGCGGTATTTTGACCGCTTTTGACAGATTTCGACCGTTTTTTGGCGGTTTTCAGCTATAGCGACAAAACGGTTAGAGATATTGTAAAAGTTAGGGTAAAAGAACACTCAAATAAGCATCATTCAATAGGATAAGGAAAGTCGTGTGATGTTCACACCAGATTTTTTACTTTCTATTACTACAGTTTAGCGGAGCTATACTAGTAATGAAAGTATTGCAATCGGTCCAAATTTTCAAAATCGGGAAATGGTTGGAAATATCCGTTTTGGGATCCCCTGATGTCAAAAAAGTGATTTTTAGCCCATGGTCTGTACGTATGTATGTACGCACGTACGTACGTACGTACGTACGTACGTACGTTACGTACGTACGTACGTTACGTACGTACGTACGTTACGTACGTACGTACGTTACGTACGTACGTACGTTACGTACGTACGTACGTTACGTACGTACGTACGTTACGTACGTACGTACGTTACGTACGTACGTACGTTACGTACGTACGTACGTTACGTACGTACGTACGTTACGTACGTACGTACGTTACGTACGTACGTACGTTACGTACGTACGTACGTTACGTACGTACGTACGTTACGTACGTACGTACGTTACGTACAGACCATGGGCTAAAAATCACTTTTTTGACATCAGGGGATCCCAAAACGGATATTTCCAACCATTTCCCGATTTTGAAAATTTGGACCGATTGCAATACTTTCATTACTAGTATAGCTCCGCTATACTGTAGTAATAGAAAGTAAAAAGAGTAAAATGTAATGATCGAAAAGTACGTATAAAAAGCACTGTAAAGTTTCTCTCCTTTTTCCCCTCCTTTCCCTCACCCCTTTCTCCCCCCCTCTTTCTTTATCCTTTTTTGTCCTTCCCTCCTCTCTCATTCCCATTTTTCTTTTCTCTCTCTCTCTCTCTCTCTCCCTCCCCCTCTCTCTCATTCTCTCTCTCTTGTTTCTATCTCTTTTCGTGCGAGTGAGAGCAATGAAATCTAAAGAGCAGCCATCAATTAAATGTGCACTCTCCAGAATACGCCGAACCTTTTGTGTCTATACATACAGGGTGTGACTAAACTCTTGTGTTCAAATACAGGGTGGTCGATGCGCAGTCTGAATTTGTCATTGTTTTTCGTGATTTCCACGAATGAAAATGCGAACTCTTTTCTTTTCTGAAAATGCTGGAAACAATGAGTGTGACTCAGGGTGTTTCTTACGGTCTTGTACACCGGAGGTCCCCGGTTCGATTCCCGGCAGGCTTCACCTATTTTCAGCTTTAATTCAGGATCCACTAAGCTCCTTGAGGACAGTAAATTTCGGTACTTGACACTGGTCTAAACTTAGAACTCTATCTTGTTAGAATAAAGCAAGGATTTTGGCTATAGGAGGTTATAAAATAGAACAAGGATTTTTTCCAGTTCTTTTCCGGGAATTTGGATATTAATACGGGAGATCTATTCTGTTACTCCCTGTATTCTATTCTGCTTCTATTCTGTTACTCCCTGTATTCTATTCTGCTTCTATTCTGTTACTCCCTGTATTCTATTCTAATCTCATCCAGTCTGTGTTTGAGTGTTGAAAATAGAAATTCACTCTCCATTGAGTTCTACCGATGAAAACCTAGTGAGTGGATATCATAGGATATTAGGTGAAAGATTTATTCAATTAACTAATCTTCTGAGGGAGAAACAAATGGGAGGAGGATAGGGAAAGGAATGTGTAGAGGGTAATGGAAAGGAAAAGAAGGGACACAAGATGTGTGGGGTAATGGAAAGTGGTGAAATGCAAGGTAGAAAGGATCGATAGTAGGGAGAAAATTATTTACAGTTACATGGCATACATCTGGTACATGGTATAACGGTATAATAATATAGATAATATAAAACATATAAATATAGGTATAATAATATTGATAACATAAAACATGTAGATATAGGTATAATTATAGATATAGATAACATAAAAAGTAGTGGTTGTGGTTCAGCGAGCTGTAGAAAAAAAATCCTTCTATGGGGCTCAAAATCTTAGGACTTTCAAATGAAAACAAAAATGACCATTTTTGTCACAGACCTCATTGTAAGGTATTTAGAGAAACAATGCTGGACAATCGGGTATTAGGTATTTAGGTTTACATCAGTATAAATAAAGGGTTTTCCATTAAGAACTCCCACATTTCAAATGCTAATAAAATGCAGGTTATTTGAAGTATCCTGTATTCTATTCTAATCTCATCCAGTCTGTGTTTGAGTGTTGAAAATAGAAATTCACTCTCCATTGAGTTCTACCGATGAAAACCTATAGTGAGTGGATATCACAGGATATTAGGTGAAAGATTTATTCAATTAACTAATCTTCTGAGGGAGAAACAAATGGGAGGAGGATAAGGAGAGAAATGTGTAGAGGGTAATGGAAAGGAGAAGAAGGGACACAAGATGTGTGGCGTAATGGAAAGTGGTGAAACGCAAGGTAGAAAGGATTGATACCTAGTAGGGAGAAAATTATTTACAGTTACATGGCAATGGCATACATCTGGTACATGGTATAACGGTATAATAATATATAGATAACATAAAACATATATATATAGGTATAATAATATAGGTAACATAAAACATATAGATATAGGTATAATAATATAGATAACATAAAACATATAGATATAGGTATAATAATATAGATAAGATAAAAAGTAGTGGTTGTGGTTCAGCGAGCTGTAGAAAAAAATCCTTCTATGGGGCTCAAAATCTAAGGACTTTCAAATGAAAACAAAAATGACCATTTTTGTCACAGATCTCATTGTAAGGTATTTAGAGAAGCAAAGCTGGACAATCGGGTATTAGGTATTTAGGTATACATCAGTATAAATAAAGGGTTTTCCATTAAGAACTCCCACATTTCAAATGATAATAAAATGCAGGTTATTTGGAGTATTCAAAAAAGGAATATTTCTATGGAAAGTACACACTTTGCCATTGTGTATGGCATTGAATAACACTCATATGCCCCCAAGTGCTCTCTTGCAGAAGCCCATTCATAGGACCCAATGTTCACCATTTTCAAGCCTCCAACACGGAAACCACACTGGACGGTCAGTTTATGTGAATCTAGTCATTTCTCATGAATCACATGTGTGTTTTCAGTTGCCCTACAGCGTACGAGTACCTATATTTTGCTCATTGACAAAGCCAATATGCCGAAAATGAGCTTAATTGCTCGAGAGATTTTGTCGGCCTAAGAGGTTTTGAAATTTCAACTATTCACTAGGAATTTTGATGATATGTTTGGATCATTAGTAAAAGGTGCTGGTACTGCTGGTTCATGTATCTAGCCATGATAAAATCGCATACATTAAGGAACAACCTGGCATCCAATTCAAACAAATCAATGCATGGGGTAAGGCTGAGATTGACATAACAAATCAGGGCGTTCCTATTGGAAAACCCTTTATTATGTATTACAGATTTTAACATTTACCAATTTTGTACCTACCTCCAATATATCTATGGAAAGTACACACTTTGCCATTGTGTATGGCATTGAATAACACTCATATGCCCCCAAGTGCTCTCTTGCAGAAGCCCATTCATTGGACCCAATTTTCACCATTTTCCAGCCTCCAACACGGAAACCACACTGGACGGTCAGTTTATGTGAATCTAGTCATTTCTCATGAATCACATGTGTGTTTTCAGTTGACCTACAGCGTATATTTTGCTCATTGACAAAGCCAATATGCCAAAAATGAGCTTAATTGCTCGAGAGATTTTGTCGGCCTAAGAGGTTTTGAAATTTCAACTAATCACTAGGAATTTTGATGATATGTTTGGCTCATTAGTAAAAGGTGCTGGTTCATGTACCTAGCCATGATAAAATGGCATACATTAAGGAACAACCTGGCATCCACAATTCAAACAAATCAATGCATGGGGTAGGCTGAGATTGACATAACAAATCAGGGAGTTCCTATTGGAAAACCCTTTATTATGTATCACAGATTTTAACATTACCAATTTTGTACCTCCAATATGAACCCTTTCCCGTCCGGTTTGTCCCCAGTATTTCCGTCCATTAAACACTCGGGTGTCAGTGGTGTACATAGAGGCCTGGCTAGGTCAAGACAAGATCCAAGTGGAGAGGCAGAGAGACATCGGGTTAACGATATCCAGACTGAAGGATTACATCGGTCGGGAAACACATAAGGTGTCGCGGGATACCACGCAGATGCTCACGTAAGTACCTCAATGTCTTTATCTGAACTTGTACCTAACCTTACCTAAACCTAACCTAACCTCATTACCTATCTAGCCTATAGCCTAATATAATCTTACCTAAGCCTAAGGATCAATGCCTAATCAGATCCTGAGTAAGAGATATCAGTTATCATATTCGATTATTTGTATTTTGTTACGAATAAGCGTTGGTTCATGGCTGAACCAATGAGATTATGAGATTTCGCTTTGTTACGTCCAAAGCGGAATCTGATTGGTTCAGCCAAAAAAAGTCACATAATCGAATAGGTACTATAAGTGTTGCATGTTCAATTGCATCAGAAAGTTAGGTATATATCTACTCTGTTTGTTTGTATACTGAGAGCCATCGTCGAGAACCTGTAAATTATCCAAAGCTTGGAGTTTTCCAGAAAAAGAAAAAAAATCCTGAAAATTTATTACGAAAACGAAGTTTAGTTTGTTCTCATTTAGAAAAGGATAGATGAAATTCTCCCTCCTTTTCTTACCCCTCGCTTGTCCAGGGATCCATTAAAGTAAAGGATTAACTCTGGGTTAATAGGCTTAACAGAGAGGTTTAGGGACATGAATAACTCTACCTACCAGAGCTCTTTAGGATTCCTTAACTCTCGAAAAGTTCAGCTCGAGAAACCCACTGATGAAAATCTCCACTTGTGCAATGAATGGGAAACTGTTTCTAGTTTCTACTCTTTCACTAAAAATGTTCGTCTTTCTTGTTGAAAATTAATTTTCCGGCTTTTGAAAAATTTCGCCACTTACCTTAATAAAACTCTTTTTTTGTCTCTAGTAGGTACCTAAGTACCTACCTACTAGCTAAAATGAAATTTTTTGCTACAAAAACAAATTAATATTAATATTAGTTGATTTTTTTCATGTCGCCATGAATTCAGTTCATCAATACATCTAAAATAAATAGTATATGTATTATTCAATATTTTCGCCAACTGAAGCTTGCTATTTTGCTGAAAACACAAATTGGATTGTTTTAAAGCCGTATATGACACAAACACGTATCCCAAACAACATCATGTTTATTCGTCCAATTAATAAAAGTTCGGCATAAAATGCAATTTTGTGTTGAAATAATAAAATGGGTATTCTTTCGGAGCGATAAAATGTTTTAATGACATGCATAATCATGTGGCAGAGTTCCCATTGGATGACTATTGTGAAAAATTTAACCCCTTATTCTTTCATGGGTCAGACCCCCGGAGATTTTTTTTTTCTTCGGAAAATTCTTGGAGATTAAATTTCATCAATAGAATAATAAAATTGATTTTTCTATAGGTAGATGTAATTTTTTTTTTTTTTTTTTTTTTTTACAATACATGTTTAATACTACACATAGCATAGTTTACAGAATAATATTTTTAGCTGATGATTTCACAGACCCCACCCCATCCCAAGTGTTGAACAAATCCACCTCACCAATACAGGGTTAATTGGGCAATCAATCGGATGTTTTAGGTATAAAACTGGAACATGGACAATCAAATTTATTGAAAACATGCGTCGCGTCACGTGACTGATATGCTTTATTAATTTTACCTGACAATATTTTTAATACAATGGCAGAGTTATTTTACATATCATGTATTATTATATTATATCTCTAGTTAGGTATCTTAATGTATATGTTATGTGTGTTTTGTTTTCATTCGATACCTTTATTATGTAGGTACAATATTTTGAACTTTCTTATATTTTCATTCATTTTGTTTAGGATCTGTCCTTTCTTAGGTTTCATTCTAAATAATACAATATATTCGTTTTGTAAGCGGATTTCATACTCGAATTTTTTTGGAAGGTCTTTTAGCTGAGAGAAAAGAGGGCTTGATTAAAATTTTCTGTATTTTTTCCGTGTTATCTGAAATTTTTACTTGGTATCAAAAAATTTTTTTAACTTTTCGACATATGTTCCTTTTATGATTTTTTTTTTTTTTTTTTTTTTCTCATTATTCAATTCAATCATCGTATTACTTTATTCAATTCTCCAACTGTACGTTTCCCCTTGTCTAGAAGCATTATGATACGAGTACTTTTGAAAATTTCACGGAATATCTTGATAGTTGGGTGGTAGGTACATACTAGGTAATAGTAAAGCAAATTGTTTCCCAAGTTTCCACGGAGCACAGTTTGACTACCGCTAGCGTACATATATCTATTACCAGCACTTATACAACGGTTGAACAAACTGTTCATGTTGATTTAATGGGAGGAAAAACAAGGGAGGCAACCCCAAAAAGGATAGGAAAACACCCAGACGCACGTAAAACAAATGTGTGCTTCATTTCGCCTTTTCCTCACAAAACCCATTTCATATTGCTCTCCTGAAATATTACATTTCCATCTTTCCCTAGTTTCTTCTTCTTCTTCTTCTTCTTCTTCTTCTTCTTCTCCACCTTCTATGTTCTTTAAAAGAGAAAAAATAATAATGTGATGGATTAATAAAGGGTATACGCATGTATTATGTATACATACATGATTTTAACTTGAAAATATTATAAAGTGAAAATCTATTGTAATAATTTGATAGTAGGTACCTAAGTAGGTAATGCCGGTATAACAATAATAAATTATTGAAATTCCCTACTTACTTGAAAATGAACTTCAATAAATGTAGGTAAACAGCTTTCAAATGTTATTCCATTCTTGAGGTCCCTTCTTGTCCACATTATTATGAGGATTGAGGAGGTAATAATTATCTACTTTTGAAATGGAGGAAAATATATAAAAAAAAATGGTCAAGATATTTTTAGAAATACCCAAAGGTATATTTTTTTAGGTTTAACCAGCATAAAAATGGAATAAAAAAAATCTTAAACCTTGGGATTATTTCATAACATTTTGGATTTCCTCTCTCTCTCTCCCTGCTTTGCCTAAAAGCTTTTCTTTCACTCTCTCTTTTATTTTCATTTTCCTTCTCAATTTTACTTTCTATTACGTTAGGTATAAGGGAACCTACACAAAGTATTAAGAAATTATTGGAATAGGGACAAATATTAGGATTCAAAATTTGGAAATGTTGTATGCCTTTCCTCTTCCCCGATTTCGTAACATCCACAACAATGGAGCAGTTGCAAATGGGTATAAATTAAAAATAAATGGTCGATTCCTAATATGTAAAAAGTTGGGAAAATCCAAATCTGAGGTCAAAACTCCGAAAAAATAAGTGTAAAAGGTCGAAAATTCAATTTTTATTTTCCGTTCTAATAAAAGAGTTCAAATATGTGTGACGTTAGACTTTACGCAGTTGTTTTTTTCGTCCGTTAGGTAGCGCCATTATGCAAGCGCGCTAGCGGAGGAGCAGAAAGAACTGCGCAGAAACGTAGGCGCACAAACACATTAATGCGTTGCCTGCGAGGGAGCTTTGCTCCGGACATTTGATGTGACGTCATCGCCTACGGGAGCGTATGCCGTGACGTCAAAGTTCACGCCATTTTTATAAATCTTTTTTACTTTCTATTACTACAGTATAGCGGAGCTATACTAGTAATGAAAGTATTGCAATCGGTCCAAATTTTCAAAATCGGGAAATGGGTGGAAATATCCGTTTTGGGGTCCCCTGATTCCAAAAAAGTGGTTTTTAGCCCATGGTCTGTACGTATGTACCTATGTACGTACGTATGTGTGTACTACAGGTTTAAATGGGAAAAGGTGGTATACAAAATATCTCAATAACGGTTTGTCCTAGAGCGATGAAATATGATATGCTATCCCGGTATGGTCCAAGGACGCGACTGTAAACAATTTGGTAAAAATCGGACAGTCACTCATCCAGATATCAACCAAAGTCAATGTTGCTTCGAACTTCGAAAAAAAAATAATTTCAAAATTATAGGGTGGGGGGGGGGTAACGAAAAGATTGGAAATAATAGGTCAAAATATATTTATGTACTCAGAAAGGTAGGGGAGGGAGAGAGAGAGGAAGAAGAGGGTGAGAGAGCGGGCGAGGAAGGAGAGAAAGAAAGAGGGGAACGTCGGAACTGAAATAAATTTGTTGCTCGAAGCAATTCAATTGGGTCGGAATTCAAGGAGAGAGTGGAGGGGAGAATCAGGGGAAATGGGAGGGAATCAGAGAAAATGGAGAAAGGGAGGGGAAGAAGGACAAGGGATTTTTCAACATGAGGTGGGGGAGGAGAGGGGTGAAAAATAAATTCGGTACGAGTGTTATTTTACCTTAACCCTTACGTGTTATTTTACCTTAACCCTTTTACCGACATCGTCAGTACGAGTATCTATCAGTTTCAATTTATAAATGTACCTACACTGGCGACTTTTGAGGCTCTAAAAACTAAAATCTGTTTTTTCTATTTTCATATGGATAGCATTAAGCAAAAAAGAACCATCCATGAGGGGAATTGCTTTATGGATGGTTCTTTTCTGTTTAATGATGTCCATATATCCTTTGGCACATATGAAAAGTGCTGAATAGATCCGTATAGAACTATTATACATAGTTCCATTAGATAGATCGGTGATTCCTCTCACTCTCTCACTCATCTCTCGAGAATATCACCCTCTCTTTCCATTAGACAAAGAGGGAGAAACGTAGGGGACTGATGCCATCAATTTTCATTTGTTCTCATATATTCTGTTTTTTTTTTTTTTTTTTTTTTTTTTTTTTTTTTTTTTTTTTTTTTTTTTTTTTCCTCC
>NW_007378260.1:0-7157 GCF_000475195.1 Diaphorina citri | reverse complement strand
TCTTCTTTCTCCTCCTTTGTCTTCTAGTCTTAATTCTTCTCCTAAGCTTTTCTGTTCCTTTATTTTCTTCCTCTTCCTTCTTCTTCTCTTCCTCCTCCTCCGTCCTTTAGGAAGATTGTAGCGATGGTTTGGATGACAGCTAGAATACTTCTATAATAAGAAGCAGGAAAAGGTAACTTAGATTCCTATATCATAGCATAGCATACAACCTGCTTCTAAAATTATAAAAATAAATGTGGGCAGGTGGGCCAATAAATGGTACGTTTTTTAGGTGGGCGAATAAATGGTACACTTACCCTATCATAGCATACAACCTGCTACTCTGCGTCATATAAGTTACCAGCCTACTGTCTAAGTAATCAGAAGTGAGTAGCGGAAAAAATTGTATGCAAATCAAGGCACAGGATTTTGCATAGTATAATGACAACCCTGGTGCTGGGAGAAATACATATGACTGTAGACGTATTTCATACGAATGTATAGTGCGGTATGTGAAATATTAGAGATAGGGTAGCCCGGAAATTTTACAGTAACTACAGTCCGTCCCAAAAGTTGGTCGGGAAACACATAAGGTGTCGCGGGATACCACGCAGATGCTCACGTAAGTACCTCAATGTCTTTATCTGAACTTGTACCTAACCTAACCTAAACCTAACCTAATCTTATTAGCTTATTACCTATCTAGCCTGGCCTAATCTAATCTAACCTTACCTAAGCCCAAGTATCAATGCCTAATCTGAGCAAGAGTTATCAGTTATCATATTCGATTATTTGTATTTTATTACAAATAAGCTTTGGTTCATGGCTGAACCAATGAGATTATGAGATTTCGCTTTGTGGAGTAAGTGTTTACGTCCAAAGGGGAATCTGATTGGTTCAGCCAAAAAAAGTCACATAATCGAATACTATAAGTGTTGCATGTTCAATTGCATCAGAAAGTTAGGTATATCTACTCTGTTTGTTTGTATACCGAGAGCCATCGTCGAGAACCTGTAAATTATCCAAAGCTTGGAGTTTTCTACATAGAAAAAAAAAAGAAAATCCTGAAAATTTATTACGAAAACGAAGTTTAGTTTGTTCTCATTTAGAAAAGGATAGATGAAATTCTCCCGCCTTTCTTACCCCTCGCTTGTCCAGGGATCCATTTTAAAGTAAAGGATTAACTCTGGGTTAATAGGCTCAACAGAGAGGTTTAGGGACATGAATAACTCTCCCTACCAGAGCTCTTTAGGATTCCTTAACTCTCGAAAAGTTCAACTCGAGAAACCCACTGAAAATCTCCACTTGTGCAATGAATGGGAAACTGTTTCCAGTTTCTACTCTTTCACTAAAAATGTTCGTCTTTCTTGTTGAAAATTAATTTTCCGGCTTTTGAAAAATTTCACCACTTACCTTAATAAAACTCTTTTTTTGTCTCTAGTAGGTGAGTACCTACTAGCTAAAATGAAATTTTTTGCTACAAAAACAAATTAATATTTTAACTTAGGTATTCTGAAAAATTTGGTCGTGTTCATTAGTTGATTTTTTTCATGTCGCCATGAATTTAGTTCATCAATACATCTAAAATAAATAGTATATGTATTATATTCAATATTTTCGCCAACTGAAGCTTGCTATTTTGCTGAAAACATATAAATTGGATTGTTTTAAAGCCGTAGGTATATGACACAAACACGTATCCCAAACAACATCATGTTTATTCGTCCAATTAATAAAAGTTCGGCATAAAATGCAATTTTGTGTTAAAATAATAAAATGGGTATTCTTTCGGAGCGATAAAATGTTTTAATGACATGCATAATCATGTGGCAGAGTTCCCATTGGATGACTATTGTGAAAAATTTAACCCCTTATTCTTTCATGGGTCAGACCCCCGGAGATTTTTTTTTTCTTCGGAAAATTCTTGGAGATTAAATTTCATCAATAGAATAATAAAATTGATTTTTCTATAGGTAGCCCGAGAAAAAAAAAAAAAAAAAAAAGGAAAAATCCGTACATTTGAAAGTGGTGCTTCATCATTATATTTGTTGCTGTTTTTCATTTCATTAATTTTTGATATCATTGATTGCTCTCTCTCTCTCTCCTCTCTCTCTCTCTCTCTCTCTCTCTCTCTCTCTTTTTCTCTCTCCCTCTCTCTCTCTCTCTCCCTCTCCCTTTTTCTTTCTCTCTCACCTTGCTAGTCAAGAGCTAAAAATAATCAGGTAACGAAAACGAATGCATAGAAGTACACAGAACGAATAAGGGTTAATTGGGCAATCAATCGGATTGTTTAGGTATAAAATGAACATGGGACAAAATTTATGAAAACATGGCGTCGCGTCACGTGATGGTCTTTATTAATTTTACAAACAATATTTTTAATACAATGGCAGAGTTATTTACATATCTATATGTATTTATTATATCTAGTTAGGTATTTATGTTATGTGTGTTGTTTCATTTGATACCTTTATTATGTAGGTACAATATTTTGAACTTTTCATTATTTTCATTCATTTGTTTAGGATCTGTCTGTTTCATTAGGTTTCATTCTAAATAATACATATTTTGTAAGCGGATTTCATACTCGAATTTTTCGGAAGCCCTTAGCTGAGAGAAAAGAGGGCTTGATTAAAATTTTCTGTATTTTTCCGTGGTTATTGAAATTTTTACTTGTGGGTATCAAAAAATGTTTTTAACTTTTCGACATATTATGATACGAGTACTTTTGAAATTTTCACCGAATATCTTGATAGTTGGGTGGTACATACTAGGTATAGTAACGCAAATTGTTTCCCAAGTTTCCACGGACCATAGTTTGACTACCACTAGCGTAGATATATCTATTACCAGCACTTATACAACGGTTAAACAAACTGTTCATGTTGATTTAATGGGAGGAAAAACACGGGAGGGAACCCCAAAAAGGATAGGAAAACACCCAGACGCACGTAAAACAAATGTGTGCTTCATTTCGCCCTTTCCTCACAAAACCCATTTCATATTGCTCTCCTGAAATATTACATTTCCATCTTTCCCTAGTTTCTTCTTCTTCTTCTTCTTCTTCTTCACGTAAACAATTAAGACGCTCTTTTTTTTTCACTCCACTAAAAAGTTAGTTATTAAAGTAAATAACCAGTGTAATTGTGTAATTTTGGTTTAAAAACATAAAATAGAGGTGTCTTTTAGTTAACAAAATCGAAAACCCTGAGAAAAAGTGACTTTTAATAGACTTTTTGAGATTGAAAATCTTACCTGCCATTCACCGGGCCATAATAGGCCTTCTCGTTCTGATCCACAAAAATAGGAAAAATCTAAGAAACATTCAGTGGTGGTAAACTTTCAACTAAAAATATATAAACTCTAGTTAAATTTAACATCGGAAAACTACGACCTTTGTCATTTTTTAAGGATTTTATCATGAAATTAACAGGAAATTGGTAACATAACCTACAAATATTTGGTAAATCTATTGTTTTAAAACTACAAAACAAAATAAGATAAATCTAAAAACGATAACAAAAAAGATTAAAATCATAAGAAAAACACATCAAAACAAATAAATCCGAAAAACAAATCTAAAACGCAAACAAACAATTAAAAAGTAATTCTTTTAATTGGAATTATTAAAAACCCAAATTAAATCGTTTATTTATTGAATATTGATTTGAAACCCATCATAAAATTTACATAGCTCCGGATACCTACGAGAACCGAAAAACACTAACTAATACCTACTTAATAGGTTTGATTGATTCCGTTAACCAAATATTAATACCTAGTTACCTACTACCTTCTTACATAACTTACATAAGTGAACTTGTGGGAATATTGATTTGAAACCCATCATAAAATTTACATAGCTCCGGATACCTACGAGAACCGAAAAACACTAACTACCTACTTAATAGGTTGGATTATTCCGTTACCCAAATATTAATACCTAGTTACCTACTACCTTCTTACGTAACTTACATAAGTGAACTTGTGAAAATCTATCTCATAATCAGGAACGATCAGATAATCCAACGGTATCAAAGCATTTTTACCTAGTACCTATTGTGATTACATAAAGTCGATCTTGAAGTGTTACCTACTGAACTACTCATCACAATAATTATGTCGCTTGATGAAAAATGTAAGGCATGTTTGGAGGATCTGCCTGTAGAGGGGACGCATGTTATTTGCAGCAAATGTGGAGGAGGTCTGCATTATACATGTAGCTCTGTAAGTGAGGCGTCATGGCATTCCATGGGGCAGGCCAAGAAGAATGCATGGAAATGTGCGGACTGTAGAACAAGGAAACCTCTAGCCAATCAAATGCTCACCAGATCAGGATCAAACAGTTCCCTGGCATCATCGAGTGGTGATGTGGGGGAAGGCAACAGGAGGGATGAAACCTTCCAGCTCTCAGGCCTGGAGGTCCTTCTCAACAAGAAATTTAAGGAGTTTGAAAAGGTAATCGATAAGAAAATAGGAAAAATCGAAGGCAGACTGCAGGAAATAGAGAGAGGATTGGAGTTCGTGGGTAACTCTGTGGATGACCTGAAGAAATCCTGCAAGGAGATTGAGAAGAAAGTAATTACAGTGGAAAAGAAGCAGGAAACGATGGAAGCACAAAACCAGGAGCTCAGAAAAAAGGTAAAAGACCTAGAGATAACAATGCAGGAGATGGCTCAAGATCTGAATCAGAGTAAAGTAGAGATAACAGGAGTTCCCCAAAATGTCAACCATTCAGTTTTCATGGAAAAGGTTTTGGAGAAAATTAATGTTGTCCCGGCTATAGGTAAGACTGAATATAGCATTGAAAAGGTCAGAGTAAAGTAGAGATAACAGGAGTTCCCCAAAATGTCAACCATTCAGTTTTCATGGAAAAGGTTTTGGAGAAAATCAATGTTGTCCCGGCTATAGGTAAGACTGATTATAGCATTGAAAAGGTCGAGCAAAGAAAAGTGGGTACTGATCCCCCTAGAATGAAGAGCCTGTTGACTGTTGACTTTAAAAATAAAGCAACTAGGAACCGGGTCATTGATACAATCAAGAAAAACAAAGTACGAATGAACACATCATTAGTAGGTGAAACTTCACCTCAGCCCATCTTCATTAACGAGGCTCTTACGCCTTACATGAAAAAAGTCTTTTACGAGACTAAGAAAATAAAAAATGATAAGGGTTATCAATACTTGTGGATAAAAGATGGGCATATCCTTCTGAAAAAGAATGAGGGATCCAAGGTTATGCGCATTACTTGTCTAGCAAACCTGGATAAATTGTAAATAAATACATACCTATAGAGTGTATGTACATAGTAAGAGTAAAATATTAAACAAAATATAATGATTTTTAATAACTTTATCATTCAAAGGATAAAAAGCATAAAATTTGATTCATATGAATGCGAGAACTTTACGGAATGGAATAAAACACTGAAACCTAATAATCAAATGACCTGTGTCCATGTTAATGTAAGGAGCTTATCACTCCATTGGGATATGCTTATGTTAATACTTGAAGATGTAATTCATAATATAGATGTTCTTGTTCTTACAGAGGTAAATGTCACGGAAGAAGAGGCTACAATATATAAAATAAAAAATTACAAACAACTGGCAGCGTGCAGGAAAAAACGAAAAGGAGGTGGAATTGTTGTTTATTATAAAGATAAATACGAAACAGAAACAATAACATATAAGTTCGAGGAAACAGAGAGCTTGAATTTTAAAATAAGAAACGTAAAAAGTAAAACAGAGTACACAATACTTGCCTTATATCGTCCTCCTGATAGGAACTGTGACCTATTTATAAATGATCTACAATGGTGGTTGATTAATGCTACGAAAAAGACAGATACAATTATAATGATTGGTGATCTGAATATCTGTACCATAAAAAAGAACAAGACTAGTTCTGATTACCTAAATACTTTGTATAGTCATGAATTCCTCCCCACTATTAAGAATATTACAAGAGAAGAAGTCCTAGCTGGACAGTGTACGACATCCTGTATAGATCATGTAAATATAAAACTAAAAATGAAATTTACCCTCCAGTGTTTCATTCCGGAGGTAAAGTTTCGCTCGCTGTTATATTAGGCACGTTTCTACATGCCTCGTACGTGATTGGTGTACACGCCGAGAGAGAGAGAGAGGGAGAGGGAGGGAGAGGGAGAGAGAGAGAGAGAGAGACAGAGAAATTGAGAGAAAGAGGAAGATAGAGAGAGAATGAAAAGGAGAAGAAGCCTCGCTAAAAAGGCTCTGAGAATATTTTTAAATGTTTCATAATACCCTCACTCTCTCTCACTCTCACTCTCTCTCTCTCTATCTCTCTCTTACTCTCTCTCTCCCTATTTCCACTCAAACTCTCACTCCCTCTCCTCATCTATTTGTTACTTTTCTCTCTGTTTTCCTCAGTTCTCTTTGCAGCTTTTTCCTCTTACCCAATAGTCTTCCTTCCATAAATATACCTACCTCTATGACTATGATAACTGCAATGGATACTCCTTTATTTGAACCTATGCTGAAATTCCATAATTGTTTAAAAAAAAAAAAAAAAAAACAAAGACACGAAAAATCTTTGAACAAATAGGATCTTAATTTTCTTAATGATCACAAGGAGACATTGTTTGGTGATTTTCATTTGCTTCTAAAGAAATATTAATACAAGGAACAAGAAAAACAGAGAAAGGGTGATAGAAAAGATGAAAAGAAAACAATAAGAAGTGAGAACATTAAAAGAAATTAAGGAATTAACTACCGAATCATAAAAATGTTTGCCACCAAAACAGAAACTTTAAGAGCAGAAAACCCGTATTCTACCTACTGAATGTAGAGAATATTGCCGTTATTAAAAATAGGGGGAACGCGACCAATATGAGCCCTGAGTTTTCAAAATTTTGATTGGTAGGTACCTATAACAAGTGCTTTAGCACTGTAATAAATAAAGACAGACACATTACGAGAATGGTCAATGGTTTTTAAATTTTTAATAGAATTATAATTAGTAGATTTTTTTTATATTCAACTCTTGAAAATTTTTCACAAAATAAATTAATAAAGATGACCTGAACCGATATGAGGGGTCCATTCACAGGCCGGGTTCCCCTACAACTAAAAATATTTTTATGAAGTAATAATTATGCAATTTATATGCTAATGCTTTGTAAATTGGCTATCATATTT
>NW_007378259.1:110367-132757 GCF_000475195.1 Diaphorina citri | reverse complement strand
GATTTCCTGCAATCTGATTGGTTCCTTCATTTTGGGTTGATGACTCATTGCTGTCACATTGATCTGGATGAACTATATGTACTTCCAAGTTATATCAAGGTAGGTACCTAAGTGGGCTCAGGTGCATAATAGATTTTCAAACTTTTGTCTTTCCTTATGTCAACCACTCTCATTGAGGCGGTCTGACAGACCTAGACCTAGACTTGTCAGACCCAGGTCTGTTAGACAGTCGGTAAATGTGTGGCAAAAAAAAAGATCGAATCTGTCAGGCCATCTGAGAGACCGCGGTCTGAAGCTTTTTCTGCCACACGTTCTGACAGTCTGACGAGCGTGAGTGGAGGACATTAAAGACAAGGAATGACTAACCATAAGTACGTTTTTTTCCGAGCTCCACTATTTCCTATAATATAGGAATTATTTATATGGATAAATCTCATTATCCTAGAATTAAAAATAATATCGCTAAATCTGTCCAAATTATCTATCCCAAAGTATTAAGTTCACTGTTTAACTGAGAGACCGCGGTCTGAAGCTTTTTCTGCCACACGTTCTGACAGTCTGACGAGCGTGAGTGGAGGACATTAAAGACAAGGAATGACATACGTACCATAAGTACGTTTTTTCCGAGCTCCACTATTTCCTATATTGATATGGATAAATCTGATTATCCTAGAATTAAAAATAATATCGCTAAATCTGTCCAAATTATCTATCCCAAAGTATTAAGTTCACTGTTTAGTTTACCTATTTTCTAGTTGTTATAATTTGAATGTTTTGAGTAAACCTAATATTATTATTTAGTTACTCCTATGATATAGGTCTATATTTTTTGTTGTAAATCTTTCATAAAACGTTAAATAAGGATACCTTACCCCCCGAAAGGTATGTTCTATTTGAAAGCTGAAATTTTGAAAATGACGGCTGAAAAAGGTAAATTTATAGAGACCTTTAGCTATTTTTTACTTTTTTCCCTCGTAATTTTGAGACAGAAACGTTTAAAGAAGAACTAAAGACGCGGGACTCCTACGGCTAAATGCAGCGGACCGAACATCAATAGCGATCTCAACTTTTTTAATACCCAGTACAACCTGAAATATCTGTGGTCGTCTGAAGGCTTACTAGACCACTACCTGGTGGGTTCGATTCCCGCCTCGAGACTGACTAAACCACAGGTTAAGACCTCTGTATTGATCTATTAATATTATTTTGTTATTATTACCCTATCATTATTATCTACCTTAATTTATTGAAATATATCTACAAAAACCTAAATACCTGATGACATTGTTTTATAAGGAAACTATTTACGTGGATTGTTTTCATTTTCTTTGGAGGATTTTCTCTTTTCACTTTCCTTTAGGAAGGAAATAGGCACTTTTCTCACATAGGAATGATTGAAGGTATAGGTAAACGAGATTTTGGGAATCAAATTAAATTCTTTCGAATCATATCAGAAGAACTGTCCAAGCAGGTAGGTATCAAAGATGTGGGGAAAATAAAGGAAGAAAGAAATTAAACATTTATTAGACTGCATCCGCCATGCACCTGTTCGTTCTTCCTTAAGCTGCAAGCCCTCCCTTCTTGGTGAGCCTGAGGGAGTGAAAGCCATACTGGAGTACCTTAAGATCATCGGATTATATACAAAAATATAACACCTTGAGAGAGGTCCCACGAAAGACAAAAACTTGTTAAAGTGGGTTAAAAAATAAAAAAATCCTTAAGATCATCGGATTATATACAAAAATATAACACCTTGAGAGAGGTCCCACGAAAGACAAAAACTTGTTAAAGTGGGTTAAAAAACAAAAAGAAATTAACAAATAAGCAACCAATCAAAGAAACAAACATGGGAAAAATGACACATCCACTAAACCAAAACTAAAATTCAACTATGTGTGATTGTGTACTTACCTCACATGTTCAAAAGCACGAAAACATCAAAGTTTAAGAAGCTCTGCACAGCTGTTCGGATGAATGACGCAACCACTGGTAAACCGGAGGACGTGAGTTCGATCCCAGCCAAGGGTTGGAAGTTTGTCATCAATATTATTTAATAATTTGACAAGAGTAACAGTCTACTGCTGGGGTAAAGTGACTTTTGTCCCATTCAGTACAAATTAGCACTAATCTTCTTCTCTTTACTGCACCTTTTCCAAATTTCATTTGTGGTCGGCGTTACCCTCTCTTATCCTATGATTTTATTATATTATTACACTACCTTTATTATTTTACTATAACCTATTTTATTTCTAAAATTTTCGAACAGAATAACCACAACACACACAATATAACAGAGACTGACCTCAGTTCCATTCAAATGCTTAATATCAGGAAGTTCCAACACTGCATTGTGTCAGTGGCCAATTATGTCCAAACATTATTATTAACTCAGAGGTAGCTTGTTATCATTATTATCCTTAGAAATAGTATGATTATTATCATAATCATCATTATTAGTATCATTATGTTAAGAAATAGTATCATTATCAGTAGTATTAGTGACATTATCATCATAATTATTATCATTATTTTCATGTATTGTGATGTTCTCTCTCTCTCTCTTCCTTTTGTATCAATTACTGGTTTGTGGGTCAGAATAAAAGTCTATCCTTCTCTCTTTCCTTGTTTCTCTGTCCCATACAAAAAGGATGCATAAGGTGTAATGTTATTCTTTCTCTCCTTATTTCTATCTCTCTCTTTCTCTGACACAGTAAGTAAAGCGTACAATAAAATTGGGCATTATTTTGTAACTACATAATATGTAGGTACCTATGTTTGCTTGTATGACACGAATGGTCGATAACCAATGTTATTGAGTAATGGACTACTGAATCGTAGTAGCGCGTAGGTCGTGGGTTCGAATCCCGCCCGGGGTGAACTTTATCCCAAACAGATAAGGTTCGTTCTCGGAACCGCTGAGCTGTTTGACTATCGATGGTTTTGACTATCGAACGCTATCGATAGTTGAGGCTTGACTATCGATAGTTTTCGATAGTTGTTTTCTGCACATTTTTCGTTTGGTTTGAAAATCCATCATTAACTAATCAAAAATAAAAAGAACTCCTTTTCGTTTTCTTTTGTATAAAAAAGTTACATGTTAGTTCGTATTTTTATCCTATAAAAAAAAGCTAGGTAGGTTACAAATGAGGTGTAAGAAAATATCACAATTGCGAGAGTTAACAAAATAAAAATGAGACAAGAACTGATAATACTAGATTAGACAAAAGCGTCACCCTATAGAGGGTAACAGAAAGTAACAATTTTATAATTAAAAAGTGTTACCCTAAAAAGTTCCCTATAGAGGGTAACCAGAAAGCAACAATTTTATTAGTATAATGCGTCATAGACCTAGAAGAAAAAAAAAAAAAGATGTTAATTATGAAAGACTGTGGTCTGTGGTTGGAGTTAGTTTAGATTTTGGACACTTGGAGAGAAAGAAGGGAC
Source organism: Diaphorina citri (assembly GCF_000475195.1). Lineage (NCBI taxonomy): Eukaryota > Metazoa > Arthropoda > Insecta > Hemiptera > Psyllidae > Diaphorina > Diaphorina citri. The sequence continues at coordinate 129,313 of NW_007378259.1, read as the reverse complement.
AGAGAAAGTTAGGACAAAAGAACGGAGAAATTGTAGGAGAAAGAGGGAGGAAAAAGAAGGAGAAATTGTGGAACAATGAGAGAGAGGAACAAGGAAAAAGGAGAGAGGTAGGGGAAAAGAAGAGAGGGAGAAAGACCAAACATACAACCTCTCATTACAGCCTTCCAGCTTGTGTTAGAGCGTAAAGTACGTACAGATAAATAATTTAATAGATACCTACTTTTCCAACACTACGTACCTATATTATTCTAGGTACCCACATAAAGTTTTAGTATTTAGTACATAACTATTGTTAGAGTTCATGAAGAATTTCCAAGAAATTGAAGTTTGAGCGATTTTTCTATACCGATTGTATTGTGATTCTAAATCACACCTAAACTACACAGAACAAGAAACAATTACCTAGATTACTAACTAGTATTATTGTTGCTAAACATTAAGTTAATAAACAAACGAGATTAAACATATGAGAAAATAAACCGAGAAAATATCTAGTGAACACAAAATAAAGGCTGCCAAATTGCGGTACACTAGACATATTCTTCTTCGAAAATTAAACATCGAAATAAAAAATGGAATGGCTTGTTTACGAAATACGATTGTTTACCAGAAAATCTGATGGAAAAAAAGCCCTACCTAAACAACTCTGATTTATACATAACTACCTACTTCGAAAACTGGTTGAGTGGAACAGCTCATTTTTGAGAGTCCTGCAACGATAATTGAGTGGTAAGACCTTTAATTTGATATATAGGTCGACTAGGTTTGGATAAGTCCTTCTATGGGGACAGACAGACCGACCGACAGACGACACCGAAGCGAATACAATAGTCCGTCCACTATACCTTTTATTATTAGTAATAATAAAGGAAGGACGGACTGACCACTCAATTAAGCCCTAAAAAAGGGTTTATTTTTTTCTGTGATGTTCCCATTTTGGGATTGGACTAGCTTCATGGTTGATTTTTTTCAACACACAACTTATCACCTCAAAACCATACTTTTTTCGGGTTTATAGAAAAAAAAGGAAAGTAAAACAAGACTTTTCCTAGACTTACTTTGAAAATTACATGAATTATTTCATAACTTCGAATCGAACCCATACGTTAAACATACCTACATTCTTGTGCGTTCAGTTTAACAGCAGAGTATTCTGAGCAAAACATAACAAGACTAAAATTAAAGGAAAGTAAAACAAGACTTTTCCTAGACTTACTTTGAAAATTACATGAATTATTTCATAACTTCGAATCGAACCCATACGTTAAACGTACCTACGTTCTTGTGCGTTCAGTTTAACAGCAGAGTATTCTGAGCAAAACATACCAAGACTAAAATTAATCATGTGAATACGATATTATGCCCAAATACTTTTGCAGGGATAGAAAATCTGGCAGTAGCGATTTCAATTTCTAAATTAATCTCTTGATATGTCAGATTTTTAAATTCTTATCTTGATAAGATATTTTTTCATAGCTGGTTTCACTTATTGATGGCTAGTTTTTCTAGAATTTTTCAGATTGGTCTCACTTATTTTTTAATAATGTTTCATCTATTAATGGATTTTTTTCCCAGAATCTTTTCGTATAAGTCTCACCTATTAATGGATAAGGTCTCTGATATGTCAGATTTTTAAATTCTTATCTTGATAAGATATTTTATCATAGCTGGTTTCACTTATTGATGGCTAGTTTTTCTAGAATTTTTTAGATTGGTCTCACTTATTTTTTAATAATGTTTCATCTATTAATGGATTTTTTCCCAGAATCTTTTCGTATAAGTCTCACCTATTAATGGATAAGGTCTCTAAGAATGATCTTGGTCTCAGCTGTTGATAATTTTCATGAGAAGACTACTTTGTGCGGCCGGGGAACGAGCGAATTCTTCTAACATCTGGGGAAGAAATCAAAAAAATTCAGATTTTTAAATTCTTATCTTGATAAGATATTTTTTCATAGCTGGTTTCACTTATTGATGGCTAGTTTTTCTAGAATTTTTCAGATAGGTCTCACTTATTTTTGGATAATGTTTCACCTATTAATGGCTATTTTTTCCCCAGAATCTTTTCGTATAAGTCTCACCTATTAATGGATAAGGTCTCTAAGAATGAACTTGGTCTCAGCTGTTGATAATTTTCATGAGAAGACTACTTTGTGCGGCCGGGGAGCGAGCGAATTCTTCTAACATCTGGGGAAGAAATCAAAAAAAATCAAGAATCAGATGTAAAAACTTGGCAAAAATCTAAGCTTGAACACAGTTATAGGAAGTATTAGGATCTTGCGCGTCTCTTGGTTACCATAGCAACAGGCTAGGAGTGTAGGGAACAATATAAACATACCTCATAGCTAAGCTCCTGATCCAGGATCTTGCGCGTCTCTTGGTTACCATAGCAACAGGCTAGGAGTGTAGGGAACAATATGAGCGTCAGTTCTGGTTGACAGAAGTAGGAGAAGGGGAGACTGCATAGCTGACGGAGAACGGTAGGTGTGAATCCGGACTGCAGAATGAGCTGGAAGGAAACACGGGAATTTTAATTATGTTAAGTTTGTCTCAAAAAAAAAGAAAGAAACCGATTAACAACCTACCCTGTTCTTGTTTTTTCTTCTTCCTAGCCTTTTCCGGCTTAAAAATGGTCGGCGTTAAAACTACCTACACTGTTTTTGTTTTTAAAGCTGGTTGTTCGACAGATTGTTGTGTGTGTAAACGATATATTCACAAATTTCACTCATTTAGACCTGAAATTCGCGCATGGCAAATACCATGTCATAGCGTGTGTGCTGGGCTTTCGAATTGGAAAAGTTTGGGTTCAGCATAAAGACATTCTGACTTCCACACTTCAGACTTCCTTACCTGATTGTCGTGATTTTTGACGGCAAAATAGCCGACCAGCTGAATGACTAGATGCAAAAGCTGTTGATTCTCCGAGCTGAGATCATCACTGGAGCAATACCACAGGAGATAGGTAGCTATGTGGCGGAGCTGCAAGGAAATGCCTTCTGCCCCGAGAATATCCTGAGGAAAATACAAGAAAATAAAACTGAGTAGGGAAAAAAGGAATAAAATAAAGTAGCGAGCATGTACCTACCAGATGCCTACGGATCACGGAAACCAATGTAATAGACCAAAGGTGAGAGAGAAAAAAAATGAGGAACATTTGGATTTTTCATAACTTTTTAAGTAGGAATCGACCTTTTAAACATAATTTTTATCCAAATGCACAAGTGGAGTTTAACTACTTAAACTGTTAGTCAATAATGATTTTTTTTCTTCAAAACTATATCACATAAAAAACTTCTTCTAAGTAACTTAGACTGTCTTAGACTATGTTTGAAGTACCAAGTAGTCGGTACCGACATGCCTTTGACATAGCACAAACCACAACGAATCCATTCCCACTTACCTGGAATAGTTTCAGTTCCAAGTTAGCCACCGTATTAAGCAAGGTAAGCGTAGAATGTATCACCCGTATGGTAGATTTGGGCAGCACAAAGGCTGGCGCAAAGTTCGTATCCCTAGGTGGTGCATCCTGATGCAACAACGTTCCATATAGCATAGACATGGTGCCAAACATTTCAGACGCACCAATGCTGCTTTCTAGAATTCAATCCAATCAAAATATATTGTATTGTTAATTAGTCCAATAAGATGAGTTCAAAAAGTAATGTTTTCAGGAAAAAATTCCCAAAGTTTTTTTCTCGACGGTTTTATATGTATTTTTTGATGCTGAATCCGAATTTCAACTTTGCCACCTCGCCAGAGGTGAGCTAACTCCGCCAGGCGCCGCTTTGTCGCTTTTTGGCGAGCTTTTTTTAAAAATGTGCTCATAACTCAAAAACGGTACATATTTAAGGAAAGGTCATTCTGAACAATATTGTAGTTCAGAAAATTTACTACATTTTTTGTTCCGAAAGCAACTCTCTAGGACCAACCGGGGCGCCGCCAGGCGCCGCGCCGTTTCGGCCGATTTTTCCCGAAAATTGAAAATGTACAAATATACGACTCCGACATATCAGATCAATGTATTTTTTCTTTTCTAATCACGTGGTGATGTTATTTTTTCATTTGTATGACTTTTTTTTTCCAACCCATTCAAATTTGCCAAAAAATTCAACATAGGTATCTGACCTGCCATCACCACTATACGAACTTCAAGGTAAAAGAGAAGTTGTACCTAATAAATGAATACACAAATTTGAAATGAAACGAAATACTTGTTTAATAAACTGTTAATAACAGATAAAAAAGGTAAATTTAAAATTAAAATTGTAGAAAAATAGGTATGTATATTAACTCGAGGACCAACCGGGGCGCCGCCGGGCGCCGCGCCGTTTCGGCCGATTTTTCCCGAAAATTGAAAATGTACAAATATACGACTCCGACATATCAAATCAATGTATTTTTTCTTTTCTAATCACGTGGGGATGTTATTTTTTCATTTGTATGACTTTTTTTTCCAACCCATTCAAATTTGCCAAAAAATTCAACATAGGTATCTGACCTGCCATCACCACTATACGAACTTCAAGGTAAAAGAGAAGTTGTACCTAATAAATGAATACACAAATTTGAAATGAAACGAAATACTTGTTTAATAAACTGTTAATAACAAATAAAAAAGGTAAAATTAAAATTGTAGAAAAATAGGTATGTATATTAACTAACTTCAAAGTCCTAACCAACTGTTTTTCTCTTTTTTTTGGACGGTCCAGGCTCCAGCTCGCATAGGACTGAAAAGTCCCTTTACTCCAGCAGTAGGCTACTACTATTATTGTGGTCGATGTCTTGAAGACGTTCGAATAGATTGCCTAGAACAACTTCTGCTTGTTTGTCCCCACTGTCACTTTGCTTAGTTGCTTTGTTTTTGCCATCTTTAGCTGGTTTCACGCTTGTTTTATCGTTGGTTACTCCATTGACTAGGCTTGTTTGATCTTTAGTGCTATCTTTTTTGTCTCCTTTGTTATTTTTGTCGCTATTGGTCTTGCTCTTTCCATTGGCAGCATTATCTTCACTGGCTTGACTAGAATCTGGAATGCTCTCACTCGCTTTGTCTAGTCGCTGACATGTATCCACTGTTGTCGTGAGGAGCGCAGTGAGTAGTGACAGAAGCATCCCACACAGAGGATCAATATAATACTGGTTCTCATTAGGAGAGTTATACGCATCGTCATTGCTTTCTAGAATTAGATTGAGCTTTTCATTCACTAAATCACACAGGGAGACAATATTGTGTGTGTACAGCAGAGATATGCAACCCGCAACATTATCTTTGCAGACTTCAAGCAGGCATGTGACACAGGTAAGGAATGGTTTGACAGACAAGGCTGTGTTGTTGATATGACTCACACAGGCTAACTTGAGGAAACTAAGGAAGATATTCAATCCGTTGTTCAGTTGAAAGATCGCTTGATCGAGTCGTACAGACTCGCTGTTTTTCAAAATCCGATTGAGTTCCGTAAGGTTGCGTTCGAGCGCCAAAAAGATGTAAAAAAGTACGGAATTTGGGAGAAGCTAGTACTAATTTTACCATAGGTCTCCTCCAATGAGCGTCTATTCGTAATCAACTCCTCCCCATCAGGTGAATCCTGCTCCACTTCATCATTCTCTGTATCCACGATGTTCTCAATATCAGAGGATTCCAGAGCTTGAATCTCTCGGTTCAGTAGAGCCGCTTTCTCCTCCAAATGTTTCTCCTTGGCTTTGAACAGGTCTTCGCTTTCTGAATCCGACCTAGCAAGAGAAACGAAACAGGAATTAACTAGGAGAAAGCTGAGTGCTGAGAGCTGGGGTCACCAAGCTTCCTAGGGTGCAAATGGGAGGAATTGAGCTTTTTGCTTCGAAATGATTTCACTTTTCTGTGTCAGATGGAAAGACAGAAGACTTTGTTTAAAAATGCGAACCTTTTTTTCCCAAGAAGTTTGATAAAGGGAACTATTATAACGGAGGTCTGTCTTATCATCCCGAAATCGAATAGGCAGAGGACGACACGATAGGAGAAAGTCAACTGTTCCAATAATGAACCTTATAGTCTGTGTCATACAAAGTTCGGCTTAATAAAATAGTTGAACTTAGGGTGGGTTTCACCAACGTTATTTTTAGCCCCCTAACAGCTCTGTTAAACCTATACAAATCAAATGGAACTTACCAGGCCGTTGGCTACGTTGGCTAAACAGGCCTCCGTCACAGCATTACTACTACTAAGTGCCTCTTTTTACAGCAGTTTTAATGCCATAAAAACTCCCTAACAGTTATCTGCACCCCAATCTTGGCCACTCAATTGTTCTCACAAAGCTACTTATCCGAATCAAGTCCGAGTTACCATATGAGACTCCACTTACCTATGACAGTAGTCAGGAGAATCCTGCTCCACTTCATCATTCTCTGTGTCCACGATGTTCTCAATATCAGAGGATTCCAGAGCTTGAATCTCTCGGTTCAATAGAGCCGCTTTCTCCTCCAAATGTTTCTCCTTGGCTTTGAACAGGTCTTCGCTTTCTGAATCCGACCTAGCGAGAGAAAAGAAACAGAAATTAACTAGGAGAAAGCTGAGTGCTGGGGCCACCAAGTTTCCTAGGGTGCACATGGGAGGAATTAGCTTTTTGCTTAGAAATGATTTCACTTTTCTGTGTCAGATGGAAAGACAGAAGACTTTGTTTAAAAATGCGAACCTTTTTTCCCCAAGAAGTTTGATAAAGGGAACTGTTATAACGGAGTTCTTATCATCCCGAAATCGAATAGGCAGGGGACGACACGATAGGAGAAAGTCAACTGTTCCAATAATGAACCTTATATTCTGTGTCATACAAAGTTCGGCTTAATAAAATAGTTGCACTTATGGTGGGTTTCACTAACGTTATTTTTAGCCCCTGACAGCTCTGTTAAACCTATAGTCACAGCATTACTACTACTAAGTGCCTCTTTTTACAGCAGTTTTAATGCCATAAAAACTCCCTAACAGTTATCTGCACCCCAATCTTAGCCACTTAATTGTTCTCACAAAGCTACCTATCCGAATCAAGTCCGAGTTACCATATGAGACTCCACTTACTTATGACAGTATGTTGACCAAGAGTGTCTTTCTTGTCTTCACTAGCAGTGACTAGGTCCTTGCTGATATCATTAACTTTGACTAGATCCTGAGTAGGCTTGGTCTTATCATCACCACTTGCTACACTAGCAGTGACTAGGTCCTTGCTGATATCATTAACTTTGACTAGATCCTGAGTAGGCTTGGTCTTATCATCACCACTTGCTACATTATTAGTAGGTTCAGATACAGCAGCAGGAGACTTGGATACAGCATCATTCTTGACCTTATTGGAATCTTTGCTAACTTCAGCCACAATAGTTGCTTTGGGTACAATATCATTCTTAGCCCTATTGGAAGCACTGTTGGCTTCAGCGTCATTTTTAACCTTATTTAAAACATTGTTGGCTTCAGCGACAACAGGGGCTTTAGGTACAGCACCAGTCTTAACCACATTAGAACTGCTGCTAGTTTCAGTCACAACTGGAGTTTTGGGCACTCCATTTTTAACCAAATTAAAGAACGTCTTCACACTTTCTGTGTGATTCTCATGTGCGCTCCCTGGAGCATTTTTGGTTTTATCTTCCTTACTCGTCGCTTCTTTGGCTTTAGATTGCTTATCACTAGTTTTGCTGTCACTAGCGCTCGTTTTCTTCACATTTCTCGCTTCATTTTTCAGGATTGTGACTTGTGCAGGTGTTTTGGGTACAAACACAGGGGCGGCTACGTTTCTACCAGGTATTGGTTTCGACTGGGATGTTGTTTTACTGGTTTGGTTGTTGGATACGAGACTTTTACTAGCTTGACTAGACGCATTAGATGCTTTGGATGCTGGTTGAGCAGTGTTGGCGCTAGGGGAGGTCTTGGCAGTTTGTGTGGCGGGTTGTGTTGTATTCCCAGCAGGTTTTGTCTGGGATCCAGAGGCTGGATGGGAAATCTTACCCGTGTCTACAGTGCTAGGAACATTGGAGTACTTAGTTAGAGTTGTACTCTTCTTAGCTTGGATACGAGACTTTTACTAGCTTGACTAGACGCATTAGATGCTTTGGATGCTGGTTGAGCAGTGTTGGCGCTAGGGGAGGTCTTGGTAGCTTGTGTGGCGGGTTGTGTTGTATTCCCGGCAGGTTTTGTCTGGGATCCAGAGGCTGGATGGGAAACCTTACCCGTGTCTACAGTGCTAGGAACATTGGAGTACTTAGTTAGAGTTGTACTCTTCTTAGCCGTGGTTGCGACAGTGTTTTTAACTGTTGTGGCTGAAGGTTTGCTTTGGGATTTCAACTGTTGCATGGAACCGCGCGGTGATACTTTGGTTAATTTCGGTGCGGACTGAGGTACTTCCAACAATGATTGATAAAAACATCTTGGATTTTGGGTAAAATTGACTGTGATATATTAAAGATTTTAGAGAAACAATCTCGTTCTTTTTAGTTTTTGGCAAATCAAAAATGGGATAGGTCCCGATAGGTATCCCTACTATCCCTTCAACTTTTTACTTTTTGTTATTTGTTTTTCGCCTTTTTCCTTTTTCGGTTGGAACTTATTTGAAACTTTAAAATTCAAAAATTGCCGCCACAAAAATAGCAGGAAATATTTAACGCGCCAGGCGCGCCAGCACTTTTTTAGCCGACCTCGACCTCCACTTGGCAACATTGGATTTTTTGGGTACTTTTCAAATTTCGATTTTTGAGCTTTTTGGCCTTTGCCTTTCTGTTTAATACGAAATAGTGGCTTGGAACTTATCTTATTTGAAACTTTTAAATTCAAAAATTGCCGCCACAAAAATAGCAGGAAATATTTAACGCGCCAGGCGCGCCAGCACCCAGCACTTTTTTAGCCGACCTCCACTTGGCAACATTGAATTTTTTGGGTACTTTTCAAATTTCGATTTTTGATTTTGAGCTTTTTGGCCTTTGCTCTCTGTAAAATACGAAATAGTGGTATACTTAGCCGACCTCGACCTCCACTTGGCAACATTGGATTTTTTGGGTACTTTTCAAATTTCGATTTTTGAGCTTTTTGGCCTTTGCCTTTGCCCTTTCTGTTTAATACGAAATAGTGGTATAGCTACCTATTTTGAGCTTTTAGCCCCGTAAATTCTCAAGTTGAAGTGAATTCACATCATTTGGAGTTGTGTATTTTACTGAGTTTTAACATGTGTTTTTATTGCATCCTATGTAGTCAAGAAACATCCTGAACTTCAAGAGGCACAGAACCAAAGGTAATGATTAGGTTGATTTTGGGTCTATAGTCATGATTAGGAAGGGAAAACAAGGAGTTGTGTATTTTACTGAGTTTTAACATGTGTTTTTATTGCATCCTATGTAGTCAAGAAACATCCTGAACTTCAAGAGGCACAGAATCAAAGGTAAGTAATGATTAGGTTGATTTTGGGTCTATAGTCAATTTTTGAATTTTAAAGTTTCAAATAAGTTCCAACCGAAAAAGGCGAAAAACAAACAACAAAAAGTAAAAAGTTGAAAGGATAGTAGGGATACCTATCGTCCTATCCCATTTTTGATTTGCCAAAAACTAAAAAGAACGAGATTGTTTCTCTAAAATCTTTAATATATCACAGTCAATTTTACCCAAAATCCAAGATGTTTTTATCAATCATTGTTGGAAGTACCTCACCATCTAAAAAGGAATGCTTCACCACATCTTCAAGATCCAATGGGTAAGTTAAAAGAACGAGATTGTTTCTCTAAAATCTTTAATATATCACAGTCAATTTTACCCAAAATCCAAGATGTTTTTATCAATCATTGTTGGGAGTACCTCACCATCTAAAAAGGAATGCTTCACCACATCTTCAAGATCCAATGGGTAAGTAGACTTTTGCTCAAAAGCTCAATCCTACCTAGTGATTTGTCTTGTAAAGATGTGTTTACAGACACTACAGTTGCTTGACATTGTCTGAATAAAGGAGGTACAGTTAAAAAAAAAAAGATTAATATATAATACTTCACCAATGTATTTGTGCAGAAGTCACGTCCGTGGAATATTGCTACCAAAGGAACTGGCACAAATGAGCAGTGATCAGTGTTATTATAGGGTTAGGTTAAATACAAAAAGGAGCTTTCTTTTCCATGGATGTGACTTCTGCATAATTACCCTTAACCAATAAGTAATATTTGGATACAGACATTTTTAATCTATTCATTTATTTTCCAAGCTTCTTTCCCACTTTTATTCACAATTTCCCCCCTTTCTTACAGATGTATACTTGAGATCAGTTCAGAATATCCCAAAGGAAAACCTGGAAGGCCAGCAAGATTTACAATTGCTACATTCAACTGCACCTCAAATCTGATGGCCATACTTGAACAAAATGGAATGGTGGTCATTTTGGATTTACTCAATGAAATGTGTGTATAAAATAAAAATGCATTTACTTACATACCTACTTACAATCTACTAATTAATTATTTGTCAGAATACATACCTATTGTTCGAAATCAGATTTCCCCCTTTTCTTACAGATGTATACTTGAGATCAGTTCAGAATATCCCAAAGGAAAACCTGGAAGGCCAGCAAGATTTACAATTGTTACATTCAACTGCACCTCAAATTTGATGGCCATACTTGAACAAAATGGAATGGTGGTCATTTTGGATTTACTCAATGAAATGTGTGTATAAAATAAAAATACATTTTTACTTACATACCTACTTACAATCTAGGTACTAATTAATTATTTGTCAGAATACATACCTATTGTCCTAAATCAGAGATTCAGAGCCTTTGGATGAAAAAGACCCTTGGATATATTGGGTTTTTAGTACCCTCCTAACAGAAAAGCTTGGTTCAACTGGTCATACGTTACCCCTACCCTATTAGATATTTTTTCTGTTTCTACTCTGTACTCTAATTATTACCTACATGTGCTCTATTTCTTGACTCCCTTCTGTTTTATAGGTACTGGCAACTCCCACCTTTCGGATACTGCTCTCTGATCAAGTTTTCTGAGTTTTCACCAAGAGAATTGATGGTTTGTGATGCAAACAATACAGTTCTCTTTTTCCAAGTTGGTAAGTATGTGTACCCTTTAATTAGGTAGATAGCTAAGTACTTTGGTAATTCAGTATAGGTACTTTTTTTAGTAGCAGGAGTAGGTATCCTTGTTTTTGGAAAGGACACCTTTTGTAGCTAGGTACCTACTTACTTTATCAAATCCTTCTTGTTTCTAATAAAGCCCCTCCAAGTATCAAATTTCCAAGTATCAAATTTGGAATATTGGTACCTGTATGAAATGGTTGGATTTTATTTTTAATTTTAAAATGAACAGATATGTAACATGATTTAAAATTACATGTAAACCACTGATCCTGTTCTTCAGATGAAGGGGTTGTTTTGAGGAAATTAAAAGGACATCAGCACCCCGTGAAATTCATATCGTCCACTAGTGACAACAAATTCCTCATGACTTCATCCTTGTACGAGACCATCATTTGGGACCTTGAGGCCAATATGCAAAAACACAGGCTCTTTCTGGGAAAGAAAATTGCCATCAAGATTGTGAGTTTAAAAAAAAGAAGCTAACTTGGTTTTTGTTCAGCTTAAATTAATGGACAACAGACTAATGTCTTCTGATGATGTGATAGGGGTTTTACACTCCTTTTAGGTGATAAACTACCTACCTACCTATTCACATTAACACCACCCAGCCTGAATGGGGCTGAGAAAACCAGCACATGATTTCACAGATGGTCACCCATTTTTTTTTTTTTTTTTTTTTTTTTTTCCTAGGTATACTTTAATCTTGTCTTATATTCCCCAGATTACGTTCCTGCCAGGGTCAAACAACATCATAGCTAGTTTTCAAGACGACTCATTGAATGTTTGGAGTTTCAAGACATTTGACTGCCTGCACCAATTTATTCCTAATGATTGGAGAGGACACCACCTGAAGAGCATTGCCTTTACAAGGTACCTTAGTAGGCGTCCACAACGGAAAACCGACCATTGACCCTAGCCTAGTCCCAAGCCAATAGAAAATCTGTTGTGGACACATTGGTGCAAGAGTCGATGGACAGTCCAGGCTCTAGACAAGGCCCAATGGTCTGGGGTCGCCGTTTTGGACGCGCACTTATGATCAAAACTCATACTTATCCAAATAAAATATACTGAGGAGCTAGCCTAGTTAGCTTGGAAGGTAGCACGCCTGTCTTTTAGGCACTAGGGCGTTGTTTTGCTTCCAGCCTGAGGCAAACTTTATCCTAAAGAGATAAGGTTTGCTCTTGGGACCCAATGGAGCAGTTGCAAATGGGTAAAAATTATAAATAAATGGTGGATTCTTATGTAAAAAGTTGGGAAAAATCCAAATCTTATGTCAAATCTCCAAAAAAAATAACTGTAAAAGGTCGAAAATTCAATTTTTATTTTCCGTTCTGGTTTTTGGAAAGGACACCTTTTTTGTAGCTAGGTACTTACTTACTTTATCTAATCCTTCTTGTTTCTAATAAAGCCCCTCCAAGTATCAAATTTCGAATATTGGTACCTGTATGAAATGGTTGGATTTTATTTTTAATTTTAAAATGAACAGATATGTACTTAACATGATTTAAAATTACATGTAAACCACTGATTCTGTTCTTCAGATGAAGGGGTTGTTTTGAGGAAATTAAAAGGACATCAGCACCCCGTGAAATTCATATCGTCACCAAGTATCAAATTTGGAATATTGGTACCTGTATGAAATGGTTGGATTTTATTTTTAATTTTAAAATGAACAGATATGTAACATGATTTAAAATTACATGTAAACCACTGATCCTGTTCTTCAGATGAAGGGGTTGTTTTGAGGAAATTAAAAGGACATCAGCACCCCGTGAAATTCATATCGTCCACTAGTGACAACAAATTCCTCATGACTTCATCCTTGTACGAGACCATCATTTGGGACCTTGAGGCCAATATGCAAAAACACAGGCTCTTCCTGGGAAAGAAAATTGCCATCAAGATTGTGAGTTTAAAAAAAGAAGCTAACTTGGTTTTTGTTCAGCTTAAATTAATGGACAACAGACTAATGTCTTCTGATGATGTGATGGGGGTTTTACACTCCTTTTAGGTGATAAACTACCTACCTACCTATTCACATTAACATCACCCAGCCTGAATGAGGCTGAGAAAACCAGCACATGATTTCACAGATGCTCACCCATTTTTTTTTCCCTAGGTATACTTTAATCTTGTCTTATATTCCCCAGATTACATTCCTGCCAGGGTCAAACAACATCATAGCTAGTTTTCAAGACGACTCATTGAATGTTTGGAGTTTCAAAACATTTGACTGCCTGCACCAATTCATCCCTAATGATTGGAGAGGACATCATTTGAAGAGCATTGCCTTTACAAGGTACCTTAGTAGGCGTCCATAAGGGAAAACCGACCATTGACCTCATTTGACTGCCTGCACCAATTCATCCCTAATGATTGGAGAGGACATCATTTGAAGAGCATTGCCTTTACAAGGTACCTTAGTAGGCGCCCACAACGGAAAACCGACCATTGACCCTAGCCTAGTCCCAAGCCAATAGAAAATCTGTTGTGGACACATTGGTGCAAGGGTTGATGGACAGTCCAGGCTCTAGACGAGGCCCAATGGTCTGGGGTCGCCGTTTTGGACGCGCACTTATGATCAAAACTCATACTTATCCAAATAAATATACCGAGGAGCTAGCCTAGTTGGCTTGGAAGGTAGCAAGGTAGCACGCCTGTCTTTTAGGCACAAGGGCGTTATTTCGCTTCCAGCCTGAGGCAAACTTTATCCTGAAGAGATAAGGTTTGCTCTTGGGACCCAATGGAGCAGTTGCAAATGGGTAAAAATTATAAATAAATGGTCGATTCTTATTTAAAAAAGGTTTGCTCTTGGGACCCAATGGAGCAGTTGCAAATGGGTAAAAAATATAAATAAATGGTCGATTCCTATGTAAAAAGTTGGGAAAAATCCAAATCTGATGTCAAATTTCGTTGGTCCTCATTTTTCCTGCTCTATGACTTTGAAACATCACCCAAGTAAGCGCAACTGATCTATATGAAAAGAATTTCATAGGTAACATCCATTATCCATGAAAATTTGCGAAGAGGCTTTTTGCTTGACACAAATGATTCAAATTCCCATTTCTTTCACTTGGTTTTTACTACTGGCAGTGGTCGCTTTCAATATACACTGCCGGAATGTGCTACTAACTCTTGATAACTTGGATTTAGTAGAGGTAGGTAAACTAAACTTTATGGACTTCTTCAAATAAAGTAGGAACCTTCTTATTGTTTTGTTAGCTTTTTTTCTGCCTGGAGCTTTGGAGAAAATAGTTACGGGTTTTGCGACTTCGAACCTGGAACCCTAGGTAAATCCTCAGGGCTTATAATTATAAAATCAGTTGAAAATCTTCATCTACTTCTTAGAAGTCATATTATTGCCTTTGGGAACTCTTGATAACTTGGATTTAGTAGAGGTGGGTAAACTAAACTTTATGGACTTCTTCAAATAAAGTAGGAACCTTCTTATTGTTTTGCTAGCTTTTTTTCTGCCTGGAGCTTTGGAGAAAGTAGTTACGGGTTTTGGGACTTCGAACCTGGAACCCTAGGTAAATCCTCAGGGCTTATAATTATAAAATCAGTTGAAAATCTTAATCTACTTCTTAGAAGTCATATTATTGCCTTTGCGGAAAACACCTTTTATAATCAAATAAATTAATTGAACTTATTAGGCATAAATTATGAAGAATAGGAACAACACGACTTCTTCAAATAAAGTAGGAACCTTCTTATTGTTTTGTTAGCTTTTTTTCTGCCTGGAGCTTTGGAGAAAATAGTTACGGGTTTTGGGACTTCGAACCTGGAACCCTAGGTAAATCCTCAGGGCTTATAATTATAAAATCAGTTGAAAATCTTAATCTACTTCTTAGAAGTCATATTATTGCCTTTGCGGAAAACACCTTTTATAATCAAATAAATTAATTGAACTTATTAGGCATAAATTATGAAGAATAGGAACAACACTGTGTTGAGTGTGTTGGTACATTTTTCCACTACACTTATTCTAAAGGTGTGTCCACACATAGTCGACGGCCATAGATCGATGTGAATTTATTGTGGATCGATGTAGGTCGACTGTGTGGACACACCTTAAGTCCCCCAAAACCCCATTTGTTGCTTATCTCCTTTGCAGACTTTCTTTCACTCCCAAAACACCTTGGACGTTCATAAACTGGTCAGACTAACGTACGACCTAGACTGCACGATTTCGGATGATTCTCGAGATAGAGCGATCAGTGTGTGAACTATGAAATGTGAACTGTGAATGAGATCTTGTTCTTATAATATAAGACAGAATACAAAGACACCTTCTGTAATATTGGGGGTGCCCACAAATTTCTTCATTGTCCCCCCAGACTCTTGGAGAAAACTTGGAAACCTAAACAAAACAATCAAATCAGTGGCGGTTGGTACGGAAGACCCAGGGGCGTCGTGCCGCCAACTGAGTGGTCTAAGTGAAAATGTTCCTCCGTTAGAGAGCATAGTGTACTGTGCCGCTAACAGTGTGGAGTGTGGTTCTAAGTTCTAATGCATTGGTTCTGTAAGCTAGTGTGACGTCAGTGCTGTGCCGTTAACTGAGTGTTTCTACCTTTAACTTTCTCCAATTGCTTTCTCTTTCTTTCCCTCTCTACTTTTCTCCCTCCTCTCTCTTCCTCGACTGCCTTTTTCTCCCTCTATTTCTAGGAAAAACTCCGGGAAAGTTTTTCAATTATATTAGCCTTGTCCTTAGGGAAGTAAAATGTGCTCTCAAACTTGTCGGTAACACCTCTAGACCAAAGGGAAAAACTCCGAACCGGCATTTTCTTCGAGGAAAGCCTCATTGGAAAGAAGGGAAATTTTGTTAACTAAAGAACAAAATTTTGTATTGGAAATCAAATACACCTATCCCGGACTGTGAAAGTGTCCCCTAGTTTTTATAGGAATAGTCCCAACAAGGCTGAAAGAATCTCTTGTCGGCCCTAGTTTTCAGAGAATTGCAGATTGTTTAATCCAAAGCCTCATTGGAAAGAAGGGAAATTTTGTTAACCAAAGAACAAAATTTTGTATTGGAAATCAAAAAAATATACATCTATCCCGGACTGTGAAAGTGTCCCCTAGTTTTCATAGGAATAGTCCCAACAAGGCTGAAAGAAGGCTCTTGTCGGCCCTAGTTTTCAGAGAATTGCAGATTGTTTAATCCGCCTGAGGAACGAACCCTGTGCTTTGTTTGAAGTCATCGCTTCTATTATTGGTAGGTTAACTAATTCAGTCATCAATGGTTGTAAGTTGCACATTGTGATAATTTTCTCAGATAAAATAGACCATCAGGGTAGAATTTTTTGGGATTTGGAAACAAAGTGTTTAGCCACTAGGGTGACTAAGGGACATTATTAGCTCAGTGGTAACGCGCTTGCTCCTCAAATAGATCGAATAGGTACCTACCTATCTACGCATTTTGTTATCACTATTTTTCAATATCAGCATAGGTAACTATTTTCGTACAAGATTCTAGCGTCCAAACCGGAACATATAGCTTTCAAACATTTGGAAAAGAAATATCCCCTCCACAACAAATGTTTGCTGAATGCACTGAAAAGGTAATTGAAGAAAGTCCCGCTTATTAGTGTGTTACGATGAAGCACAGAATCTCTTTCTATGGGTTTACAACTCCAAAATGAACTAAGATTAATTTTGTAGATTCCTACAAGCTTAACCCGACTTTTAGGGAAGTTTACCCTTACGCTTAAGCCTCGGAGTGAGCTTTTTGTCTACAGAATTAAGCTGATTCCTAATTAAGCTCAAAGATCCGGGCGATCGTCAGTAGCTTTTTCGTTAGGTGTTTTCCATAGATATCTTGCAGAGGATTAGCTAACCCTACATTTAATCTCCATGTTGCATTCGAGGATGACATGAGAAGCCGCCAAAACGAACTAAGAACCAAATGGACCAAAATGCCCAAAATCCAGTGGTAAGGCGCTTGCTCGCCATGTACATAGAATATCCCGGATTCGATTCCCAGAGTCGACAGAACAATTGGACTTGTATTTCAATAACATTCCAACGGGTTACTTTCTGGTTTTCTCGTATTGACCCAGCACCCAAGTGGGAAGTATTGTGTCTCTTATCGCCCATCTGAGGGACATACTACGGCATGGACATGTTACGACACAGACCCTAGGAGTCTATTGCAGCAGTTCTTTCAATACTACGAAATAAACATGACGGTAAAATGTAGAAATTACCAGGACTAGTTGATTATTATTTATTTTATTTTTTTCTTCGACCAAGCCTTATAACCCTCTTGTCTGTTTCCAGTGAACTACTGTCAGCATTGGTTCCAGTATTTCCCATTTCCCCCCATCAACACTCTGGCCCTGGTTGAGAACATGCTAGGGGATAGAGATCCGGCCCTGTTAGATCATTACTGTAAGATAGGTATCACGTCTAATGTGTACGCGTGGGTATTGCTCCAATCAGTTTTCTCAGAGGTACGTTCTTTTTTTAGAAAATTTCTGTCCTGTCCAGGATTCGAACCCAGCACCTCCAGGTTGAGAGTCAGTGTTCCGGCCACAGAGCCCATCTCTGCGACGTAAAAAACATTAATAATAGAATGTAATATAGAGATTATAGAGAAACCAATTATTATACAGGGGCCAGCCTAGTTAGCTTAGTTGGTAGTGCGTCTGCCTTGTAAGCGCTAGGCCGCGGGTTCGATTCCCGCCCGGGGCGGATTTTATCCTGATGGGATAATGTTCGTTCTCGGAAACGGCTGGCTTTCTCCTATCCTGTCTTCCTTCTCTCCTCGATTTCGGGACGATAAGACCATAGCAGTTAAAGTTCCCTCTGTCAAACCTCTTAAAAAAAAAAAAAAAAAAAAAAAAAAAAAAAATCAGGTTCATACTAAGATCTCTCAAAGTTCGTTCAATTACTTTTGTTTATAATGCTTTCAGGTTACTCTCTTGTTTAGCCAATTGGAATCCTCTGTTCAGTTTGGTTACTTATATGCCGGAGTTTGTATTCCCATTTGTTGTTCTTCTGAAAAACGAACCCTGTGCTTTGTTTGAGGTCATCGCTTCTATTATTGGTAAGTTAACTGTCATAGGTACCTAAGTTTTGTTTAGCTCAAATGAATAAATAATTAGCCGATTTATCAGTTTAAAAAAGATAATCTCTTTGAATCGCCCATCTGATGAGAAACTACGAAATGGGCGTTATATGAGTGTAATCGAACCCGCGGCCTAGCGCTTACAAAGCAGACGCTCTACCAACCAAGCTAACTAGACTGGTTTTTAGAAATGTTCAGGATATTAAAGTACAAGTCTTTGAAATTTGACCAACCCTTGTTTCGTATTTGTTTCCAGTGAACTACTGTCAGCATTGGTTCCAATATTTCCCATTCCCCCCCATCAACACTCTGGCCCTGGTTGAGAACATGCTAGGGGATAGAGATCCGGCCCTGTTAGATCATTACTGTAAGATAGGTATCACGTCTAATGTGTACGCGTGGCTATTGCTCCAATCAGTTTTCTCAGAGGTACGTTCTTTTTTTTAGAAAATTTCTGTTCTGGCCAGGATTCGAACCCAGCACCTCCAGGTTGAGAGTCAGTGTTCCGGCCACAGAGCCCATCTCTGCGACGTAAAAAACATTAATAATAGAATGTAATATAGAGATTATAGAGAAACCAATTATTATACAGGGGCCAGCCTAGTTAGCTTAGTTGGTAGTGCGTCTGCCTTGTAAGCGCTAGGCCGCGGGTTCGATTCCCGCCCGGGGCGGATTTTATCCTGATGGGATAATGTTCGTTCTCGGAGCGGCTGGCTTTCTCCTATCCTGTCTTCCTTCTCTCTTCGATTTTCGGGACGATAAGACCATAGCAGTTACAGTTCCCTCTGTCAAACCTCTT
>NW_007378259.1:72458-110016 GCF_000475195.1 Diaphorina citri | reverse complement strand
ATCTACTTCTTAGAAGTCATATTATTGCCTTTGGGGGAAAACACCTTTTATAATCAAATAAATTAATTGAACTTATTAGGCATAAATTATGAAGAATAGGAACAACACTGTGTTGAGTGTGTTGGTACATTTTTCCACTACACTTATTCTAAAGGTGTGTCCACACATAGTCGACGGCCATAGATCGATGTGAATTTATTGTAGATCGATGTAGGTCGACTGTGTGGACACACCTTAAGTCCCCCAAAACCCCATTTGTTGCTTATCTCCTTTGCAGACTTTCTTTCACTCCCAAAACACTCTGGACGTCCACAAACTGGTCAGACTAGCGTACGATCTAGACTGCACGGTTTCGGATGACGTCCACCCTCGTCAGTATTATCGGACTATAACCCCACTTATACCAGGACCTGTGTATCAACCATATGAGGAGTATCCCAAGTTTGTCGTCGACTACCAGGTAAGGTGTATTATCGGGATATTCTTATCTTAACTCCTGCGGAAGCCAGCATTGACATTGTAGAGAAATACTGGAACGTAAGGGAAAAAATGTCCTAATGGTCAAAGATTCTTTTATTTGTAACAGCAACGAAATAATATAATACAAAGAGAATGTTTCCTGCCCTCAAGAGAAAAATGTACTTTTGGAAGAGGTATGATAGAGGGAATTGTAATCGTCCCGAAATCTATCTTTCAAGCTAACTTAACAAGGCTGGCTTGATTTTCGATTAGAATTCTAACTTTTTCCTTTATTTAGGTGAGAAAACTAAGCGAGATTCGAGAGGAAGAAGAGAAAATCTTGAAGCAAGAAATCGAAGCCATAGACAAGAAGAAAAACATGGAGGCCAGAATGCAAGACTATTTGAGTGAAGAAGTGCACGCTGCAAGAATACAAGGTAAGATAGACGAACATATCTGTCTAGTGCTTAACCATTTTGAAAGCAAACGTTTCGAAAAGTCGTGTTGTACGTAAGTGGGGGAACGCTCTCATTTAAATTGCATTGCCTAAAAGGACATTTTATGTCGTTTGGAAAAAATCGTGTCGTGTGTAGTAGGAACACTCTCATTTAAATTATATTGCCTACAGGACATTCGGAAAAAAATCGGATTGGGCTTTACTTACCTATGTTTTTAACTAACAGATATATTTTTTCTCCGTTGTTTCAGAACTGGAAGATGTGTACAAGAACGTCCTACGGACAGAAGAGGAAAGAGTGTACAACGAGCGATTGAAGGTCTCCCTTCTCTCTTCGATTTCGGGACGATAAGACCATAGCAGTTACAGTTCCCTCTGTCAAACCTCTTAAAAAAAAAAAAAAAACCCTAATGCAAAGTCCTCGAGTTAAAACTTGAAATTCACTTCGTTCGAACATAAACGTCTTAACGTAGACAGTAGACATAGAATAGATTTTCTGCTATCAATATTTTTTCATATCTCAAATTATATTGAGGATAAAATTCCATACCTCGGCTGAGATTGAACCCACGCCCTCCTGTTAACCAGTCGAGCGCCTTGACCACTACACCACCACAGGATACCTCTCTCTCTCTCTCTCTCTCTCTCTCTCTCTCTCTCTCTCTCTCTCTCTCTCTCTCCCTCTCTCTCTGCCTCCTCTCTCATCACCTATCTATTTCCAATCTTCTCAGTTTCATACACAATAGATCTTCTCTTTCATTTCAGTCGAGGAGGGTAGGCAGGAAACAGGGGGTAGGTATAGTTTTGATGAAATTTAGGAAATTTTGATAATCTATTATTTTGATGAAATTTTATACCCATACACATTTTTAGCAAATAAAGGACTGGACCTCCCAGTGGGGGATGTAGGGTTCCTTTTTGAGAGTGGTCTACAAAAAGGGAGAAACCTTCGCCCCCTCCAATAATCTCACCCCCCGGCACTGTCTATGTCCTGAAAGCTGTTTGTTTGCCTTTGTGTTGTTTATTACCATAATAAAGGCACAATATTACCTCCTCTTTTCAATATCTTTTTCTCTCCAAACATTTATTTTATTTTTACTTTCTTTAAAATACAGACAGGCGTTTGTTTAGAGATGAATATTTTTATATCGAATATAAAAGTTCGCGAGCAAAAAAAAAAGTAAACTTTGGCTCAGTTTTAATATTTCCAATGTAAATATCCTACACGCTTCTGCAAAAGTTTCTATTGGAAATCCCAAATCGTGACCTTGAGTGGTGTAATGGGGAGAGCGTAGTAAACAGGAGGGCGTGGGTTCAATCCCAGCCGAGGTATGGAATTTTATCCTCAATACATAATTTGAGAATTTGACCACAATAATAGTAGTAGCCGAAGGCTGGAAGATTCTCTAAAGCCGCACTCTGTTATCTCGTCTCGTACAGAGAACTGGAAACCCCCAACCTTCACTTTACCAACCTAAAACATTTGAAAAAGATGTATTTGGCAGTTCGCAGAACGGTCGTAATCGTTTGGAAAGAGTTTTCTTCTTTTTTCCAGCCTAGCTAGCTTGGGAGGTAAATCGTATATCTTAAAAGAGCTAGGTCATGGGTTCGATTCCCGCCCGGGGCGGATTTTATCCTAAACGGACAAGGTTCGTTCTCGGAACGCCTATAACTTTCTCCTATCCTGTGTTCCTTCTCTCTTCGATTTCGGCACGATAAGACCTTGGCAATTACTGATCTTTTTATCAACACACTGGACTACATCTACTACAGATTTTGCTAACAGGATGAGTTTAGGATAGAGTTCATTCAGTCCATTTCGACTTTTGGATTCCAAATTCGGATTTCTTATACTACGCCACTGGTGACATAGGCTTCTCTCATAACGTGGAACAAGAAAACAGAAGAACTCCCCGAAGGTTTCAAAAGAGAGATGAGGAAAAGAAGAGAAAAATCTCTTTCTCTCGTGTCTGTCTCTTTTTTTTTCTCTCTCGTTTCAAGAAAACTGTCTTCTTTTCTCCTTTCTTTTCGTGTGTCTTTCTTAGTTTTTTCTCTCTTTTCATCAGGAAAAAAAAAGAACACGAAAAAGAAGTAGAAGAAGGACGAGGGGGAAGAAGAAGGAGGAAGAAAGAAAGAAGAGAGAAAGTCCTTCTTTTTATTTCCCTGTTATATTTGGTGAAAACTTCCTTCTCCTCCTCCCTCCCCTCTACGGTAGGTAAGGAAAAGTAAGGGGCAAATGCACGTGTTTCTAAGGAGTAAGGAGTGATGGTCAAGGAGGTAAGAAGGGATATTCCTTTCCGAGAAATCATAGGTAACTTATAAATGAAACTATAGGCTGGCCTAATGAACGAATTGAGGTTCATTCAACAAAACAGCTTTTACCAACCAGATTATGGCCTGGATTAAATTTTCGAAAAATTCTCCCAAAAAATTGAAGAAAGGAGAGGTTGCGCAGGCAAGGTTGGTTGGAAGAGTTTAGAGATGGTGGTATTTTGATTTCTCCTCTACGCCAGCAGTATATACCAGCATAATTGAAATTTCAAGATTTTACAGGCAGACAGGCACTTTATTCATGCCGCATATCAAATTTGAAGGAAAATATTCCTACAGTCAAACGTGGATTTTCAGAACTCAAGGGACCCAATGTTTTTTCTCAAGTTCCTATGTGTACCTTTACAGAGTTGTTGTCTTTCCTCAATTACTTACAGAAGTTTTATTTATTTTGTTTCGACTTTCGAGATACAGAAAAGCGTTGACTACGGAGACCTACGTGGATTTTCAGAACTCAAGGGACCCAATGTTTTTTCTCAAGTTCCTATGTGTACCTTTACAGAGTTGTTGTCTTTCCTCAATTACAGAAGTTTTATTTATTTTGTTTCGATACAGAAAAGCGTTGACTACGGAGACCTTATCAAGAAAATTCTCAATTCATATCTACATTAGGTGTGCCATTTAAAGATTTTTTTTTTCAAGGAATTTTCTCAATCATCCAAGTTTGAGTGTACAAAATTTCGAACGATGAAAAATACAAAGGCTTCATTATTCTGAACAAAATAAATAATTAAAAGTCTCTTTTTTACTTCCAAAAAGAGAACGCTTTCCCTTTTAAAATTCATACTTATTCCACGAATTTTTCGAGGATGAATATAATTAAATACTCATTTTACAATTTACATCATTTCAAATTTTTGCCCAAAAAAGAAAACAAAAACCTTCTTAATTTGCAATCCACGTTCATTTGAATAAGGATTTTTAATATTCCAAACCCGATTTTTCGCTCTAAGTAGATACTAAAAGTAGCGTGTAGAGCTCATCTTTTATTAATCAAACCTACGCAATACGACATTATACCCAAGTGAAATAATCACAAGCATCAAAACAAGACTTGAACTTTGCTTTCCAATGATAAATTTTACAAGTTTACTTTTCAAAGAAGAAAAAGAATTAGAAGAAAAAATATTAAAAAAAGATTTCTTTGGTAAAAAGAATCATAACTTTGTGCTCTGTTTGCATACACAAATGGAAAGTAAAAAAGGTAAGTTGATAGATACAGCTACTTAGTCTGATAAATCAAGCTTTGTGACTTATGTAAAGATATTTCTTACAACTTTCATAATAACATTTCTGTGATTTGAATATAATCTAGGTATGATATAGGTAGGTATACCTATTTTTCTAAGAAAACTCTTGGGAGAGAAAGTTCTGTTAAAACATCAAAATAGTGTAGCAAAAAAGCAACAAATGGTACCTAGTATAAGAAGAAAAAAAAAAACTTACCTAATGATAAGATATAATACTGGGTTTATCATTGAATTACCCACATACCTACATATCATCCAAACAAGAATGAACGCAAAACAAAAGCCACCAAATTTGCTATAAAACTGGTGGATGTGCCAACGTCTAATATTCTATATCAATTTACTGCATTTAACTATGTTCCTACAAAGATTTATGTAGATGTCAGCAGAATTTTCTATTTATAATAATAATTGACATCCAATTCCCAAATATTTTCCTCTCTCAAGTTGTTGACATGATAATATCCCGCGGGTTTTCAAAGGGTACGTGTAGGTGCTATTATTTTCTAATAAGGTCTCTAGAGTTATCTTCTTGATATTTGTTGTTTTTTGAGAAAATCAGTATAATATCACAACGAAGTCGACAAAAATACGAGGTGAAAGCACCCGTGTCATTTTTTTTCCAATTATAATATTTCTACGAGTATCTTCTGGCCACGAGCGTTTTTTTTTCAAGAAAATAGTCGATTTCTTAGGAAAAAAAAGTCGTCTTCGAAAAAAAAAAGAAAAAAAAACTCTTCAACGCATCGTTGGAAAATACGTTCCAAATAAAAGAGAAAAAATATGGGGTATATAAAAGAGCAACTTATTATTATTATTATTATTATTATTATTATTATTATTATTATTATTATTATTATTATTATCATTATTATCATTATTAGAGGCTGATCCCCCGTCACCTAACGGTGAGGAGAGAGAGTCGACGTAGCTTAACATAGGTGATCCGTTGGGAACATGTTGTAGCCGCTGGCATTTGTACTAACATGGACGGCATTTCTGTGAATATGCTATTTCTGTTCGAAATTTCTGCGAATATTCTATTTCTGGTGCTCTGGAATTCCCATTTTATTGAATGTGTTCAAATTTCTCCATTAATTCGTTTGTTTGTTCGTTTGTTTGTTTGTTTGTTTGTTTGTTTGTTTGTTTGTTTGTTAGTTTGTTTGTTTGTTTCACCATAACTCTCGAACGGTTTGTCCGATTTTAATGAAATTCAACATAATGCTTAATGCAATTATAGAAAACTAGCTGAATTCCGTCGCTTCGCTCCGGAATCCCGCTAGTTCATCCCGAGGCATGGCCAAACTTGTGGAAAATAATAAAAAATACGGTCGCGCTGCGCGCTCCCTATTAGCTGTGTATTTAACTATGTTCCTACAAAGATTTATGTAGATGTCAGCAGAATTTTCTATTTATAATAATAATTGACATCCAATTCCCAAATATTTTTCTCTCTCAAGTTGTTGACATGATAATTTCCCGTGGGTTTTCAAAGGGTACGTGTAGGTGCTATTACTTTCTAATAAGGCCTCTAGAGTTATCTTCTTGATATTTGTTGTTTTTTGAGAAAATCAGTATAATATCACAACGAAGTCGACAAAAATACGAGGTGAAAGCACCCGTGTCATTTTTTTTCCAATTATAATATTTCTACGAGTATCTTCTGGCCACGAGCGTTTTTTTTTCAAGAAAATAGTCGATTTCTTAGGAAAAAAAAGTCGTCTTCGAAAAAAAAAAGAAAAAAAAACTCTTCAACGCATCGTTGGAAAATACGTTCCAAATAAAAGAGAAAAAATATGGGGTATATAAAAGAGCAACTTGAATGTATGTCAGTGGGTATCTAAATACATAAATATGTAGGTAGGTACATAGCAAGGTATAAAAAATCTCATCTCTCCTTCCAATTTACATACCCATTGGTCAAATAATTCAGAAGAGGAGAAAGAGTGAGTGAAAGAGAGAAGAAGGAATAGAGAGAGAGAAAGAGAGAGAGAGAGAGAGAGAGAGAAGAGGAAGAAGAAAAGAGGAGATAGAAAAGAGAGAAATATAATGAGTTTTCTATTTGAGCGTTTTGCCCCGCGATTCCCAGCGGAGGCATTAGTCCACAGAACTGACCCTACTGTTCCACTTTGCCCCACGTTCCCCTACTACTACCCCTCCCCTCCATTCATTATACTCTTCCACTTGGCAGCTCCATAGCATTTCAGAACCGCTTAGTATTCAATTAAATTCATGAGGGATTTTTTTTTTATCCCGGCAAAGCAATTCATAATGGTAAACGCTTTATTTTCCGGGGCCCCCCGCGGGACCTTGCGAGTACATTTCCGTACATATTATATGCTAGATACCTATCTCTCTGGTGATGGTACCTAGCCCCTAGCTCCTACCCCTGGTTCAATACACGATGAATTCTCGTATCTGTGCTAATTTATGGGGAGGGGGTTAAATTCGTGAAGGGAGGGATGAGAGATGTAAAAGTAAAAATGGTTCAAGAGGTTTTTTTTTTATTTATTTTTGGGGTTATATTCTATGATAATATTTCAATAGTTTTTTTTTAAATATACCCAATTGGTTTGTACCGACCCACAAGAAATAGGTAGGACGTTCCAAAAGCGTCAAGTCCAAGGGATGTAGAACGCCTAATAAACTGCCCACTACTAACTTATTCAATTTCCTTCTTGCATTTCCTAGAATGTGGTCCAACTTTAATTAATTAAGTTTCCTATAACTCGTGTCAAAGCCGCTTCTCTCCTAGAACAATGCGTGCAGTTCAACACTTGGTGTAAGGGTAAGGAACTAAGGGCAGCGTTAGAGATCAGAGCATCAAGCTCATAAGACTTCATAGAGGAAAGCTACGAATTGACCCATTGACCGCAGACAGCTCTATGTTCTCCACTTGGTGAGAAATAAACTTGAAAAATTCTGCGAAACCAGGAGCCAACAGGGTTTAAGGTCAGTGTGTTAGAACACCTTGGTTGAGAACAGAAAAAGTTTGCGAGCAAAAAAAAAAGTAAACTTTGGCTCAGTTTTAATATTTCCAATGTAAATATCCTTACAAGCTTCTGCAAAAGTTTCTATTGGAAATCCCAAATCGTGACCTTGAGTGGTGTAGTGGGGAGAGCGTAGTAAACAGGAGGGCGTGGCTTCAATCCCAGCCGAGGTATGGAATTTTATCCTCAATATATAATTTGAGAATTTGACCACAACAATAACAATAGTAGACTTTGACCACAATAATAGTAGTAGCCCACTGCTGGAGTAAAGGGACTTTTCAGTCCTATGCGAGCAATATAAATAAGCACTATTATTATTACCTATTATTATTATTATTGAGGCTGAACCCTCGTCACCTGACGGTGAGGAGAGAGAGTCGACGTTAGCTTAACATCGGTGATCCGTTGGGAACATGTTGTAGCCGCTGGCATTTGTGCTAACGGCTGGACGGCATTTCTGTGAATATGCTATTTCTGTTCGAAATTTCTGCGAATATTCTATTTCTGGTGCTCTGGACTTCCATTTTATTGAATGTGTTCAAATTTCTCTATTACATAATTCGTTTGTTCGTTTGTTTGTTTGTTTGTTTGTTTGATTGTTTGTTTGTTTCACCATAACTCTCGAACGGTTTGTCCGATTTTGCTGAAATTCAACATAATGCTTAATGCAATTAGAAGTAAGACAGGATAGGAGAAAGCCAGCCGTTTCGAGAACGAACCTTATCTGTTTAGGATCAAATGCGCCCCTTGCGGGCATCAAACCCGCGACCTAACTAGCTGAGCCCCCGTCACCTGACGGTGAGGAGAGAGAGTCGACGTAGCTTAACATGCGTGATCCGCTGGGAACATGTTGTAGCCGCTGGCATTTGTACTAACATGGACGGCATTTCTGTGAATATGCGCTATTTCTGTTGGAAATTTCTGCGAATATTCTATTTCTGTGCTCTGGAATTCCATTTTATTGAATGTGTTCAAATTTCTCTATTAAATCGTTTGTTTGTTTGTTTGTCTGTTCGTTTGTTTGTCTGTTTGTTTGTTTGTCTGTTCGTTTGTTTGTTTGTTTGTCTGTTTGTTTGTTTGTTTCACCATAACTATCTCGAACGGTTTGTCCGATTTTGATAAAATTCAACATAATGCTTAATGCAATTAGATGTAAGACAGGATACGAGAAAGCCAGCCGTTTCGAGAACGAACCTTATCTGTTTAGGATCAAATGCGCCCCTTGCGGGAATCAAACCCGCGACCTAACCAGGCTGTGAACGAATTGAGGTTCATTCAACAAAACAGCTTTTACCAACCAGATTATGGCCTGGATTAAATTTTCGAGAAATTCTCCCAAAAAATTGAAGAAAGGAGAGGTTGCGCAGGCAAGGTTGGTTGGAAGAGTTAGAGATGGTGGTATTTTGATTTCTCCTCTACGCCAGCAGTATATGTGTACCAGCATGGAAAGCTGAAAATACACTCTGGTAGAAGATAATACGCCATCCTACGCTCTTCACTTCGAGAGAATTTAAGAGGAGGAGAAGGAGAGGAAAAGGAAAACGGAGGTGGAGGAGAAGAAAGAGGAAGAGGAAAAGGAGAAGAATGAGGAGGAGAAGAATTAGTAGGTGTATGTAGAAAACTAGGAGGAGGATCAGCAGAAAGAGGAAATGGAGGAGGAGGAAGATAAGGAGAACGAGAAAGAGGTTGAAAAGGGGATGGAGGAGGAGAAGAAGAAATAGGGAAATAAGAAGGAGGAGGAGGAGAAGAATGAGGACTAGAAGAATTGGGAGTAAGAGCAGAAGAAAGATAAGGAGAGGATGAGGAACAACAGAAAAAGGAGGAGGAGGAGGAGGAGGAGGATGAGCAGGAAAAGGAGGAAAAGAAGAAGGCGTGGGTGTAGGTAGAGTAATAGGAAAAGAAGGGGGAGGACGAAGAGGAGTAGAGGGATCTGGAAAAAGAGGAAGAAGAGAAGAATTATTAGGAGAAGAAGGAGGAGGAGAAGGAGAAGAATAACGAAGAAGAAAAAGAGGATGAAGAGAAAGATGAGAAGGAGGAGAAGAAGGATGATGAGAAGAAGAAGGAGTAGGAGAAGAAGAGTGAGGAGAAGGATACCGAACAAGAGGAGGAGGAAGAGGACGCCAAAGGATGAGAACGAATAGGGGAAATAGGACGACAAGGGATGAGAAGAAGTAGAAGAAGGACGAGGAGGAGGAATAAGGGATTTTCGAAGCCTATTGTTCGACTTCACTCATATGGAATGATCGTGTTTCATCCTGACGCTGGGTGCACTCACATCAGACGTCTCAACAGGGTGCACTTTGTGAATCAAGGTGCAATTCTTGAGGTGGTGGCGCACTTCGCAAAACTTACGACTTTGTGACGTAATATTCCATGGGAAAACCTTTTAAAAACACATTCCATGCCCATTATAAGTTGTAAGAATTCCTGTGGCTCTGACGTCAAAATTTCGAGAAAAATGGAGTGCAAAATAGGGAATTTCCTTTCAGGAAAGGGGCCATTTCTGGGTCCCCCCCCAACCAATTCCAGACTTGCACATACCACCCTGTATGTAGTGTCAAAGTTATACGCCACACATAATAATTATTATTTCAGCAACTTTGGGACCCGGATAATTTTACGTTGAGGTTTCTGGTTTTTACTGTTAATATTTCCTGCCGACCTTTCCGTCCACGGGGCCCACTATTTAGTGGGTAACTATTTTCGCCGAACAAGATGTTTCCCACACTCGCATAACTCACAGTCCCACACCCACAGTAAATTTGTGCTATATCGTTTATCGTCAGCCTCTTAATTAGCCTTGGCTGGGGTGATTGCTTAGGTCTGACATTTGGTTTTAGCTACAAAAGTGGTGCTATATTTTTCTCTTCAGAGCTCGGTCTGTCAGACAGACCGTGTCAGGTCGTGTGTGGCGAGAAAAAGATTCCGGTTTCAGACCGTCACGTCAGAGAGACCTATAGTCTGCTTTCTCCGCCACACACGTTCGGACTGTCTGACAGACTGTCTGGTCTGTAAGTGGCTCGACTAAAGGTAAAGAGTGAGGAGACTCAATGTTCCGTCCTTACACATCTCTGGATTGAACCCACGACCTCCTGATTACCAGGCGAGCGTCTTGACCACTACACCAACAAGGGACAACTAAGTAGTAGTCTCAGGGAAACTAGTAGTTGCAGGGACAAAACTGAAAGTTAATACGGGACAAGGCTGGAAGATTCTCTAAAGCCGCACTCTGTTATCTCGTCTCGTACAGAGAACTGGAAACCCCTTACCTTCACTTTACCATAGTCTAGTCTCTACAATGGAAAGCTGAAAATACACTCTGGTAGAAGATAATACGCCATCCTACGCTCTTCACTTCGAGAGAATTTAAGAGGAGGAGAAGGAGAAGAAAAAGGAAAACGGAGGTGGATGAGGAGGAGGAGAAGAATGAGGAGGAGAAGAATTAGTAGGTGAATGTAGAGAAGTAGGAGGAGGATGAAGATCAGCAGAAAGAGGAAATGGAGGAGGAAGATAATGAGAACGAGAAAGAGGTTGAAAAGGGGATGGAGGAGGAGAAAAAGAAATAGGGAAATAAGAAGAAGAAGGAGGAGGATGATGAGCAGGAAAAGGTGGAAGAGAAGAAGGCGTGGGTGTAGGTAGAGTAATAGGAGAAGAAGGGGGAGGACGAAGAGGAGTAGAGGGATCTGGAAAAAGGGGAAGAAGAGAAGAATTATAAGGAGAAGAAGGGGGAGAAGGAGAAGGATAACGAAGAAGAAGAAAAAGAGGATGAAGAGAAAGATGAGAAGGAGGAGAAGAAGGATGACGAGAAGACTCTCTCTCTCTCTCTCTCTCTCTCTCTCTCTCTCTCTCTCTCTCTCTCTCTCTCTCTCTCTCTCTCTCTTTTATTTTCTCGCAAGCAGTGTGAACACCCTCGCAAGAAGTCAACCTTGTGCTTCCCCAAATTTTCCCTCGAAGTAGAACTCTAGAAGATTACATGGGTGCAACAAGCCTCAACTCGACATACGGCCTGGCTCAGAAGTCCTAGCGAACCCCTTGTAAGTTCCTTGTTCCCCTTGTAACTTTCAATAGTATTAATATCTATCACTAAGGTGCTTCTTTTCGGAAAAGTTCATCTATCTGTTTGTCGAAGGATATTACAAAATGGCGTAGGTACATATCGAAAATGAAGCATTTACCTACATTTTTATATTATTTACCTATTTGGAGATATTTATCAATAAAAAACTCAAGGTACTCTTGTTTCCTATCTTTACCTATATTTTATTTCGAATTCTACCGATATTTCCTGCAAAAAATAAAAGAAATATATAATCTTCTCTTTTACATATTATTTATTCCTTTATCTCTTTTTCAAGTCTCTTTTATCTCTTTACTCCTTGTGCATTTATCTTCAACGAAAAGAAAAAAAAGGTATACACAGGAAGAAAACTGCTTCGTTTTACCTTTTACATATTATTTATTCCTTTATCTCTTTTTCAAGTCTCTTTTATCTCTTTACTCCTTGTGCATTTATCTTCAACGAAAAGAAAAAAAGGTATACACAGGAAGAAAACTGCTTCGTTTTACCTTTTTTTTCCTCTTTTTCCGTCGGTTAAAATTTTTCTTAAAGACAATTTTTTTTTCTCTCAAGAATCCCAGTTAGTGCCGCTTGAACGATTGCACAGAAGATATTCAAAGTGTACTTTATTATTATTTTAGAATTATATGCTTTATTCTCTCTCAAGTCGAGGCAAAGGCACGCTGGCAGGAAATTTTCCACCGTTTTGAATAAGTTATTGCGATAGGTGGGTAATCCATAGATTGATATCGGGAGTGCCTTCGATAGCGTCGCTGAATCGACAGGGAATAGTCTTACTTAAGAGAATATCAGGGACGGTACTGGGTTTGCTGAAGATAAAACTTGTAGCCTTCTCGGCCAGAATGCCGGGAGTGCCTTCGATAGCGTCGCTGAATCGACAGGGAATAGTCTTACTTAAGAGAATATCAGGGACGGTACTGGGTTTGCTGAAGATGAAACTTATAGTCTTCTCCTCGTTCAAGAGGATTTTGATTTATTTGGATTAAGTGTACTAAAGTTCACCGTAACTAGTCTCAGTGGTGTTCCCCAAGGTTGTGTGATTTACAAGGAGAAGGAGAGGAAAAGGAAAACGGAGGTGGAGGAGAAGAAAGAGGAAGAGGAAAAGGAGAAGAATGAGGAGGAGAAGAATTAGTATTAGGTGTATGTAGAGAAGTAGGAGGAGGATGAGGATCAGCAGAAAGAGGAAATGGAGGAGGAGGAGGAGGAGGAAGATAATGAGAACGAGAAAGAGGTTGAAAAGGGGATGGAGGAGGAGAAGAAGAAATAGGGAAATAAGAAGAAGGAGGAGGAGGAACAACAGAAAGAGGAAAAGGAGGAGGAGGATGAGCAGGAAAAGGAGGAAGAGAAGAAGGCGTGGGTGTAGGTAGAGTAATAGGAGAAGAAGAGGGAGGACGAAGAGGAGTAGAGGGATCTGGAAAAAGAGGAAGAAGAGAAGAATTATTAGGAGAAGGGGGAGGAGGAGGAGAAGGAGAAGAATAACGAAGAAGAAAAAGAGGATGAAGAGAAAGATGAGAAGGAGGAGAAGAAGGATGATGAGAAGAAGGCTGAGGAGAAGGATACCGAAGAAGAGGAGGAGGAAGAGGACGCCAAAGGATGAGAACGAATAGGGGAAAGAGGACGACAAAGGATGAGAAGAAGTAGAAGAAGGACGAGGAGGAGGAATAAGGGATTTTCGAGGCCTATTGTTCGACTTCACTCATATGGAATGATCGTGTTTCTTCCTGACGCTGGGTGCTCTCACATCAGACGTCTCAACAGGGTGCACTTTGTGAATCAAGGTGCAATTCTTGAGGTGGTGGCGCACTTCGCAAAACTTGCGACTTTGTGACGTAATATTCCATGGGAAAACATTTTAAAAACACATTCCATGACCATTATAAGTTGTAAGAATTCCCGTGGCTCTGACGTCAAAATTTCGAGAAAAATGGAGTGCAAAATAGGGAATTTCCTTTCAGGAAAGGGGCCATTTCTGGGTCCCCCCCCAACCAATTCCAGACTTGCACATACCACCCTGTATGTAGTGTCAAAGTTATACGCCACACATATAATAATTATCATTTCAGCAACTTTGGGTCCCGGATAATTTTACGTTGAGGTTTCTGGTTTTTACAGTTAATATTTCCTGCCGACCTTTCCGTCCACGGGGCCCACTATTTAGTGGGTAACTATTTTCGCCGAACAAGATGTTTCCCACACTCGCATAACTCACAGTCCCACACCCACAGTAAATTTGTGCTATATCGTTTATCGTCAGCCTCTTAATTAGCCTTGGCTGGGGTGATTGCTTAGGTCTGACATTTGGTTTTAGCTACAAAAGTGGTGCTATATTTTTCTCTTCAGAGCTCGGTCTGTCAGACAGACCGTGTCAGGTCGTGTGTGGCGAGAAAAAGATTCCGGTTTCAGACCGTCACGTCAGAGAGACCTATAGTCTGCTTTCTCCGCCACACACGTTCGGACTGTCTGACAGACTGTCTGGTCTGTAAGTGGCTCGACTAAAGGTAAAGAGTGAGGAGACTCAATGTTCCGTCCTTACACATCTCTGGATTGAACCCACGACCTCCTGATTACCAGGCGAGCGTCTTGACCACTACACCAACAAGGGACAACTAAGTAGTAGTCTCAGGGAAACTAGTAGTTGCAGGGACAAAACTGAAAGTTAATACGGGACTTACTATTTCACATTTGGAGCTTTTGTATTTAATTTCGCCAGCGTAAACTTATTCAAAAGTTTCGTCACTTGTAGGTTCTATTTACGTTAGGCATGGTCCAAGTTTATGGTTATGCCAGATAACGCATTGTGGATGTGGGAGAAATTGTGGAGGGGCAGTAGAGGATTTGCAGAAATATTGAAGGGACGTTTATAATACAAAGTGTGAAAACGCGAGTGTGACTGTGAGATAACTCCTTAGACAATGGACACAATGGGCTAATTACAATCCTAACCCTCCCTATTTCATATATTAGGTTTAACCCTGCTCAATTCTTCGGCCTTTTATTTTTATTTTTTTTACCTAATTAAATGGATTGAGAGCTTTCTGAGAGCTAGGGCTTCGACCATTTTGAATTTAGCCAATCGGTTTCATTATAACTTATATACATATAACTCTCGATAGATAGTGAAATCTCTGATGGGAAAATTATTCTCTCAAATGGTGGTAGCAAAAATGATCAACACATATCGCAAATCTATTGGAATAACGATGTTTAATTTGATTCTTTATTTTTTTTTTTTTTTTTTTTTTTTTTTTTTAAGTAAGTTCGTGAATTAAAAGAACATCTCCACCTATGCAAATGCAATAACAGCTGTACTCAAGCACCTATATTTCATTCGAAAACACTTATACTTGGCTCAAAAGTGGAAGGAAGGTAAAAGGGGGATAGGGAAGGGTATTACATAAATATTCGCATTCATGTACATTGGAATCAGATATTAGAAGGAAGGTAAAAGGGGGATAGGGAAGGGTATTACATAAATATTCGCATTCATGTACATTGGAATCAGATATTATCTGACATTCGAAAGAACAATAAATTTTACCTTTGCTCCAATTTTCTTCGTTTATGGCGAGAAAATGAAATAATACTTATATATGTATATAAAAAAAAGAGTGGGAGTTGGAGGAGGAGGAGAAGAAGAAGGAGGAGAAGACGAAGAAGGAGAAAGAAAAGGAGGAGGAGGAGAAGAAGGAGGAGGAAGAGAAAAGGAAGAACGAACACTGTGTGTGAAAGAAAGAAAAAGTTAAAAACACATAATTTTTCATTATTTATGTTAAAAAATTATTCGCTTTTTCTTCTCCGCTGATATCTTTCCTCTAATAGCATCTATTAGATATACAGGGATGAAACAAAGTCAGATTAAATGTGTTTATTGGTGAAAGTACGAAGTGAATATTTAAGTTCTAAAGGCGGGGTGTGACACCGAAGCAAATAGTCGAAAGTGATTTGATTTTAGCCCCTTTTAGGACGATAGAATTATGTGTACCTTCTTCTTCTTCTTCTTCTTCTTCTTCTTCTTCTTCTTCTTCTTCTTCTTCTTCTTCTTCTTTTACTGCGTCTTTTCCCACTCAAGTGGGGTCGACGTTTTGAATCAACCTCGTCCATGCGCCTCGGTTTTGGGCGTGGCTAACTTCCAACTTCTTCTCTTTCAAATTCACTTTGTCCATATACAAAAATTAGAAAAATAAATGTGGGCAGGTGGGCCAATAAATGGTACGTTTTTTAAGTGGGCGAATAAATGGTACACTTACCCTATCTCATTCTTGGTCTTCCCCTGTCTCTCTTACCTCCAACTTCCATATCTCTCAACCTCTTTCCAACATATTCTTGATCTCTTCTTTCTACATGTCCGATAGAATTATGTGTACATTTTACATATAAAAGACCCTAAATCAACCTGTCTCAAAATTTAATTCAGCAAACCTCTGCCCATAAAGCCGAAGGCGACTTACCTCGGTGATGTACAACTTCTTCTCTTTCAAATCCTGTTTCACTTTGTCCATAAATCTCATTCTTGATCTTCCCCTGTCTCTCTTACCTCCAACTTCCATACCTCTCAACCTCTTTCCAACATATATTCTTAATCTCTTCTTTCTACATGTCCGATAGAATTATGTATTTATGTGTACATTTTACATAAAAGACCCTAAATCAACCTGTCTCAAAATCTAATTGAGCAAACCTCTGCCCATAAAGCCGAAGGCGACTTACCTCGGTGATGGGGTGCTCAATGCTCAAGACACTTGCCTGGTAATCAGAAGGGCGTGAGTTCAATCCCGACCAAGGAATTTCATCCTCAATATTGTTTGAGAAATTAAGGGGAAAAACTGACCAAATTGGACCCTGTTGAAATATTTTACAATAAAAGGGAGAAAAGCGAAGTGCGAGGGAGGGAAAAGAATATTTTTCTCACGTAGGTTTTTAGTGTAAGTTTTAATGCTCAAGACACTTGCCTGGTAATCAGAAGGGCGTGAGTTCAATCCCGACCAAGGAATTTCATCCTCAATATTGTTTGAGAAATTAGCGGGAAAAACTGACCAAATTGGACCCTGTTTAAATATTTTACAATAAAAGGGAGAAAAGCGAAGTGAGAGGGAGGGAAAAAGAATATTTTTCTCACGTAGGTTTTTAGTGTAAGTTTTCCTAAGTACGATCTTTTTTCGACGTCAAATACAGGCGTTGAACAATTTTTTCCCCCTCCTAACATTATTTACAGTCCTTTTTTGCCTTTGTTTATTTAAAAAGTTTCCAGAAGGAAACAGGGAAAAAACAGCTCTAGGTAGAAACGCTACTACGTGTTTGTTAAAAACGGTAAGTTTTTTTTCCTCAAAGTTTGTTCAGTTTTTTTTATATAATTTTATAATTCGAGAGCTGGGTAATTTTGAGAATAGGAATGTGATGAAAAGAGTCTAAAGCATACAGGGGGTGAAAAAAAGATACCTAAAGAGCGGCCAAAGGAATGAGCATTGAGCATTTTACAATAAATCCACTAAATCTTTAATTCAATTCAATTTTCTTACAACTTATTAAAAAGCTAAAAATCAAGGTACGAAACACAGGTATCGCAAGTAGCCCAAAGGAATGAGCATTGAGCATTTTACAATAAATCCACTAAATCTTTAATTCAATTCAATTTTCTTACAACTTATTAAAAAGCTAAATATCAAGGTACGAAACACAGGTATCGCAAGTAGTGTGGTCTAAGTGAAAGTGTTCCTCCGTTAGAGAGCATAGTGTACTGTGCCGCTAACTGTGTGGTTCTAATGCATTGGTCCTGTAAGCTAGTGTGACGTCAGTGCTGTGCCGTTAACTGAGTGTTTCTACCTTTACCTTTCTCCAATTGCTTTCTCTTTTTTTCCCTCTCTACTCGCAAGTAGCAAAATGTCAAGAAACTTACCTCTGCGGCGGGCTGTGCGTCGACAATACAGACTAGTTGCGCTTCATAACCTTCTCCGGAGTGCACCCAGGCTCTCTCTAACTCAATCTCAGGTGGAACTGAAATCAGACAAGACAAGATCATTAAAACCTAATAAGGGATCCTTGATGAAAAATAGAAAAGGTGTAAACAAAAGCCAAGTCGCCAAGTTCTCCTATTCTCACTGTTTTTCAAGAGTTTAATTTGATAGAGGGTACTGTAACCACTTATGCGGTCTTATCGTCCCGAAATCGAAAAGAAGGAGGACATGAGAAACAAGCTGGGTCCGTCCCTCCGGGAATTTTTTAACCCGTAGTTTATTCGATCAGTACGGCGCTTCATAACCTTCTCCGGAGTGCACCCAGGCTCTCTCTAACTCAATCTCAGGTGGAACTGAAATCAGACAAGACAAGATCATTAATACCTAATAAGGGATCCTTGATGAAAAATAGAAAAGGTATAAACAAAAGCCAAGTCGCCAAGTTCTCCTATCCTCACTCTTTTTCAAGAGGTTAATTTGATAGAGGGTACTGTAACCACTTATGCGGTCTTATCGTCCCGAAATCGAAAAGAAGGAGGACGGGCTAAAAAGAAACAAGTTCTGAGAACGAACCTTATCTGTTTAGGAAAGGTCGCCCCGGGCAGCAATCCAACTGGCAACATAGCACTTACAAGGCAGACGCACTACCCTTCAAGCTAACAACACTGGCAAAAATATCTATTTACTTTCAAGTATTCCAGAGTTGTTCCCCTTCTAAATACCTCAAGGAAGACACAACTTCTGATGAGGAATAAGATGATGAAGACGAAACAGAATGGCTTGAAGTTGATAAGGGGGAAAAATCCCAGGAATATGAGGGAAAGAAGAAGAGAAAAGGGAGAGAAACGGAATGGAGGAGGGAAAAAAACGCGACGGAAACTTTTCTAAATAATAAAAATCGGATGAATATTACCCCTTATGAAAACAAATTAGTGAGAAAATTTCCTATATAAGCTTCCTTCTCGTCTTAAGAGGATTTGGAAGAAAATTTCTAAACACTTCAACCTCCTTTCCCCCCTCTTCTCCCTCTAAACAAATTCCCCTCCTCCCCTCTCTCTCCTTCTCCCTCTAAATAATATCCGCTCCTCCCTCTCCTCCTTATCCTCTGTTGAAATTTAATTTCTTATTAAGCACTAGCTATCAGCGGATTCCATAGCCCACATGCTTCGGGCCTTGTTTCAGTATTTCTTTACCTTCTCCTTCTCCTCCTATCCCCTCTCTCCCCCTCCCTTTCCTCCTCCTTCTCCTACGCTTTCTACCCTCTTCTTAATTCTCAGTTTGTCATTGCGTTATGTAAATTTTGCACATACCACCCTGTATGTAGTGTCAAAGTTATACGCCACACATAATAATTATTATTTCAGCAACTTTGGGTCCCGGATAATTTTACGTCGAGGTTTCTGGTTGCCGAGTTTTTACTGTTAATATTTCCTGCCGACCTTTCCGTACACGGGGCCCACTATTTAGTGGGTCACTATTTTCGCCGAACAAGATGTTTCCCACACTCGCATAATTCACAGTCCCACACCCACAGTAAATTTGTGCTATATCGTTTATCGTCAGCCTCTTAATTAGCCTTGGCTGAGGTGATTGCTTAGGTCTGACAGTTGGTTTTAGCTACAAAAGTGGTGTTATATTTTTCTCTTCAGAGCTCGGTCTGTCAGCCTTTCCTCCTCCTTCTCCTACGCTTTCTACCCTCTTCTCCTTCACCTACACATTCTACCATCTTCTTAATTCTCAGTTTGTCATTACGTTATGTAAATTGTCCCTCCTCCTCCTCCTCCTCTTCTCTCTCTCTCTTTCTCTTCCCCTCCATAACTCTCTCACTCTTTTATTTTCTCGCAAGCAGTGTGAACACCCTCGCAAGAAGTCAACCTTGTGCTTCCCTAAATTTTCCCTCGAAGTAGAAGTCTATAGAAGATTACATGGGTGCAACAAGCCTCAACTCGACATACGGCCTGGCTCAGAAGTCCTAGCGAACCCCTTGTAAGTTCCTTGTTTCCCCTTGTAACTTTCAGTAGTAATAATATCTAATTATCTATCACTTAGGTGCTTCTTTTCGGGAAAAGTTCATCTATCTGTTTGTCGAAGGATATTAAGAGATAGTTGTTTAATACTGTAAAATGTGTAGCTGTAGACTCTGCACTGATGATTAAAGTAAGAAGATATCTACAGCTCTTAGTACCTAATGCGCCACTCACGTTCAGACTCTCTGACAGACCTAGGTCTGTCTGAACGTGAGAGGGGGAAGAATCTAGAGACCTAATAGGTCTGTCAGAAGACCTAATAGGGCTGTCAGAAGATCTGAGAGACCTAAGTCTCGATCTCGAACTTTTTCCGCCACACACGTTTCGACTGTTTAAGAGACCGCGGTCTGTCAGACTGTCTGAGAGCGAGTGGCGGTTATTACTCATAGGTATCCTACACACACGGTATATTTTAGGTATTAGGTATATTTTCATTGTTATTGTGTATCTTTTTACTGGTAGCCTAGTTAATTTGTTGCCTGTTTGCCTTTTGATTTATTTTTCTGTTATTTAAACTTGTTTGTTGCTTGTGTAATTTCTGGACACGAAAATATAATATACACACACGGATTTTGTACAGGTAAGTACCTTGAGCTACCTACACACACAATACACCTGCGGATCCAGGTACCCAACAAGCTACGAATATTACCTAGGTATTTATGTAGGTACCTACCTATGTACCTATCCACACATGTTACATTGGATGCAGACCACAAATACAATATTTCTACAGCGAGAAGGTAATTATTATTCTGGTTTTGGGGCTTTGAAAAGAGAGAGAGATAGGGTGTGAGAGAGAGAGAGTTTTTTTTGGTATGAGCATTTCAGTTATGATGTGTTATGGGTTATGGGGCTCTTCTATTCAATTTCAATTTCAGACTTCACGTTTCCAATATTGAACCAAACTCAACCTCTTCGGAACTTTTGGTTCTTCGGAGATATGTAGGTACCTTCCTCAATACTCAATGAGAACTTGTAACTTGTACGTAAAACTTGATTAGCAATCTGAGCGCACGGCAGTGCGCCAGGCCAAGTTCCAGTAAGCACGCCTGTGTATCTTTACACGAACCGATTCGGCAGGTTTTTCTCACCTTCATAGATCGGATTCCTCTAAAGATAAACTTTTGAAATTCAGGGTACATATTTAGGTAAGGTACATAAACATACCTTGAAAATTTGAGCTCTTAATACCAAGTAGTTCCGGAGATATAGAGGCGCAAAAATCGCAATTTTTTTACTCATTCACTCACTCACTCACTCACTCATCAAAATGATTAGGCACTTCCCGATGTCGTAGAAACTTGAAATTTGGCAGGATGGTAGGTCTTGATGAGTAAGTAAAGGGGCGTCGACTATTTGTGATGGACACCGCTATAGAGCATACAGTAGCCGAGCATAAAACAGGAGCCTACCTGTTTTGAGGTCCACAGAGTAAAACTTTTACGTTAGTACGATACCTATAGTTATACCTCCATAATGTACCTACATACCTACTGGTGACTTTTTCAAGCAAGTATTGTATAGATATAGGTACATATCTGTAGTATTGTATAGTATGTATTGGTAAATATCTATCTGAGCGCACGGTAGTGCGCCAGGCCAAGTTCCAGTAAGCACGCCTGTGTATCTTTACACGAACCGATTCGGCAGGTTTTTCTCACCTTCATAGATCGGATTCCTCTAAAGATAAACTTTTGAAATTCAGGGCACATATTTAGGTAAGGTATATAAACATACCTTGAAAATTTGAGCTCTTAATACCAAGTAGTTCCGGAGATATAGAGGCGCAAAAATCGCAATTTTTTTACTCACTCACTCACTCACTCATCAAAATGATTAGGCACTTCCCGATGTCGTAGAAACTTGAAATTTGGCAGGATGGTAGGTTTTGATGAGTAAGTAAAGGGAAAAATCTGAAAATCGGCAAAAGTTGCACTGGGCTCCGCCCACAGGCGGAAATAACCGCTTTTTGACGGTTTTCACTAAACGGTTAGAGATATCGAAAAAGTTATGAGAGTAGACCCCCCCAAAACCATACCTAAAATCCCCCAAATAATAGTTTTTATTAACATCAGAACAACGGTTAGCGGTGTTTTACCGTATTTTTACATTTCGACCGCTTTTTTACTGACTAAAGGCTTAGTTAAGTACCTATCGAAAATGATATGGTTGTATATATGTGTTGACTACAGACTTAGAAAAAAGGAGTGAGATCCCCCACAAAAACACAAATGTGAAAAAAAGGCCAAGTTCCTATCCAAAAATGTCGGCCTATAAAAGGGGTGATATCAGAAAATTAAGGCCAAGTAGCATTCCCAGTTTTTCGTGCCTGCTGAAAAGGCTGAATCTTAATTCCTTCAACCTTATCTCAATTTCAACTTGGCTATGTTTTCTACTCAAATAAATAAATGATTAAACCTGAAACCTGAAGGAAAAACATAGTCAAGTTGAAATTGAGATGAGGTTGAAGGAATTAAGATTCAGCCTTTTCAGCAGGCACGAAAAACTGGGAATGCTACTTGGCCTTAATTTTCTGATATCACCCCTTTTATAGGCCGACATTTTTGGATAGGAACTTGGCCTTTTTTTCACATTTGTGTTTTTGTGGGGGATAGAATTATTCAGATAGCAATGAAAAGCTATCTATAGTCTTTCAAACACCCACACTTGGACAATAAAGGCAAAATCTGACCCAAAACTATAAAATTATCCTTACTGTTTTGTGTCAATGTCACTTTTTCATAAATTTAAATTAAAATGGGACGAGATGATCTAAGGTGGAACAAATAAATGGACAGACACACTAAAGGAAAAACTGTCCAGTTAAAACTTAAACCTCACAAGTTCGTTCCGTTTTAGGACTGAACAGTAAGGCCTATAGGACTGAACAGTACCTAACGCCTATAGGACTGAACAG
This sequence comes from Diaphorina citri, assembly GCF_000475195.1. Lineage (NCBI taxonomy): Eukaryota > Metazoa > Arthropoda > Insecta > Hemiptera > Psyllidae > Diaphorina > Diaphorina citri. Next base: position 87,550 of record NW_007378259.1, on the reverse strand, counting down.
TAAGGCCTATAGGACTGAACAGTAAGGCCTATAGGACTGAACAGGTAAGGGCCGATGGTGATTACAGATTTTTGGAGAAGTTTGACCACCAGTTTGAGGTTTGGCAAAACCTAAAGTTCATAAGGTAATATACTCCATAGCTATACCGATGTAGATAGTTCCAACAGCTTAGATAGGCCGATAGCTAGTTCCTATATGATATTTATTCCTGATAAAAAACTATTTATGTAAAAAAAGATATAGGTATATTTATGAGTATAAAGAAAGAAATCACCTTAGGCATAGACAGCAGATATCCATCAAACACCAAACCTGAATCCTCTTAAAGCTAATAGGTTGATACGAACAGGACTAGTGTAGCAACAAGTATCGTACTAGCCTTTTACTCAGGAGGTCCCGGGTTCGATTCCCGGTATAGACCAAGTTTTGGGGGAAACACTAATTGAAGGGTAATGCTGTGATACCCAATGCTGTGATGCTAAGAGGCTCCCTGCTCCACCACAAATAATTGATGATTAACTTATCCTATGTACTTACTATTAATGCCAAAACATGCCCCCCCCCATGTTACCTTTGGAAGGCTGCGTTTAGAAGGTTAGAATTCCACCAAAATGTCAATGTAACACGTCCATGATGTTTCTCTCATTAGGGCTAAGTACACTCAAGAGGATTTTGATTTATTTGGATTAAGTGTACTAAAGTTCACCGTAACTAGTCTCAGTGGTGTTCCCCAAGGTTGTGTGATTTACCCAAAAGCTTCGGATCTGGAGGTTTAATTGTTTGAGTTCAAGTCAAGTGGGAAAATTTGTACTTGTCGCTGAATCGACAGGGAATAGTCTTACTTAAGAGAATATCAGGGACGGTACTGGGTTTGCTGAAGATAAAACTTGTAGCCTTCTCGTCCAGAATGCTTTTGATTTATTTGGATTAAGTGTAGGTACTAAAGTTCACCGTAACTAGTCTCAGTGGTGTTCCCCAAGGTTGTGTGATGTACCCAAAAGCTTCGGATCTGGAGGTTTAATTGTTTGAGTTCAAGTCAAGTGGGAAAATTTGTACTATTGATCGAGGAATGACATTTATGACAACCATTCCTGCTAGACACAATTATTATTCCTTATTAAAGCTTCTTGATTCTAACAACAAATGTCACGCTTAAGAAACAAGACTAATAGGAGAAACATAGTTAAAAGAACTCGTGAACAAAACGACTGAAAGGAAAAATAATGAAAATACAAGACAATACCGTTTTCTCTTCATTTTAACTAAATTGTACTGAATATTAATACACTTTTGAATACTTAATTTCTTACTTTTGTACTATGAATTTAATACTTTTGTTTCTACTCTCAATGGAGAGAAAAAAAATCATGACAAAAAAATCCAAGTTTCAAACTCGACACAGAAAAAAAAAAGAAGATGAAAAATATTTTGAATGGGAAATCATTCCTTTTTAATGAAAAATTATGACAAAAACTCCCCCCTCCACCTTTCCACCGCGGACCTGCATCAGTAAATGATGAATATTTCATTACGCCAGCTTTTTTCGGTGGAAAATTTCACTCTACAAAAAGTTTGCCCGCTTTTTTTCTCGGAAAATTAAATTAAAAGTAAACGAAGCTTATGAATTCGGAATCTCTTGCGCCAAATTTTGTCCCCGCCCCTTTTTCCGCTTTACTTTCTCTTTGGACTCAACCAAGGGGAAATTTTGCTGGGTGCACTCACATCAGACGTCTCAACAGGGTGCACTTTGTGAATCAAGGTGCAATTCTTGAGGTGGTGGCGCACTTCGCAAAACTTACGACTTTGTGACGTAATATTCCATGGGAAAACCTTTTAAAAACACATTCCATGCCCATTATAAGTTGTAAGAATTCCTGTGGCTCTGACGTCAAAATTTCGAGAAAAATGGAGTGCAAAATAGGGAATTTCCTTTCAGGAAAGGGGCCATTTCTGGGTCCCCCCCCAACCAATTCCAGACTTGCACATACCACCCTGTATGTAGTGTCAAAGTTATACGCCACACATAATAATTATTATTTCAGCAACTTTGGGACCCGGATAATTTTACGTTGAGGTTTCTGGTTTTTACTGGGAAATTTTCCGGCTATTATGTTTAATTTTTTCAGAACACAAACCCCTATCCCTCACTGAACCTGGTTTACCGGGAATTCTGTCAAACACCGTCCTATCAATGTCTATCTATCATCTCAATCCAAGGATTGGTTGGCAACTCTTCTCCATGCTTCTCTGTCTTCCTATCAATGTATCAACATTTATTTTATTAGTGGATGCGCTCATTTCCCCTTTTACGATGACCTTAACATTTAAGTTTCTCGGAAAAAACATTTACCCTACTTTCAATCTCCTTTCATCCCCTTTCCACTCTTTCTCTTCCAGTATATCTCTATCTATTTTCGTCTCTCTACTCTCCTCTTTGTTTCTTTTATGTTTAGACAATGAAATAAACATGGGAAGAAGATGGAAGAAGGAAGGAGAGGAACAAAAGAGGAAGAGAAGGTAGGAGGGAGAGATAAGAGTCTGTCTGAGATAGCAGTCTGAAATTTGACGAGGGTTGAGCGTTCTATAGAACAAGAGTTCTCTAAGTTCTACAGTACAACATGAAAATGAAATGTTCTTGAAAGACTTTGAAACATGGCGCGTGCCTTCAGTTTTCAGTTCCTATTCCTGACCTACCCTAACTGTCCTAAATGTCAGCTCCCATGGCGTAGTGGTCACTGCGCTCGCCTTGCACGCGGGAATCTCGGGTTCGATTCCCGGCGGGGTCAAGAAATTTGTATCATGCAAATGATTGATTCCGTGACTGGCTGCTGCGGGGCCCACTCAGCCTCGTGAGGAAAATGAGTAGCTATGACATATAAATGCGCATAGCGACCGGTGCCAGCATGGTAGGTAAACATTGGATTTTAGGATTATTGAGATATTGGGAAAATCCTACAATGCTGCAGTGAGCACCAAAGTTGTGACATAATAACACAAAGAAACTGCATTTACACAACATTACATTTAACTGTCCTAAATTCTGCCCCTCTACCCTAAGTTACTTTTTCACCCCTCCCTATACCGTCCTATCTTCCACCCCACCTACCCTAATTTACACTATCCCCTATCCATTTCCTATTTGCCTATTGTCTACCAAACAATATTCAAGAGGTGTGATAGAAAGAACTGTAACAGCGGAGGTCTTATTCCGATATTGACATTAAAGTTTCTGGCTTTCTCCTATCCTGGGGTATTATATTATCGATTATCGACTATCGATTATGTATTATCGACTAAAGTATCGATTTTGAAGGCAGCTTTATCCCTTGGACTCTTCAAGTGGTAATGTCTTGACACTTTCTTACTTTTCTAGCAGTGGTACTTCAAGTTTTACTTACACAGAACTTTGACGTTGATTTCACTGGAGGCCGGAGTGCCAACACCATTACTAGCGGTACACTTGTATAGGCCCGCATGATGGCGGTTAGCCAACTCGATTGACAATGTGGGGGACTCGATCGATTTCTCGCCGGACGGCAAAATGTTGTTCTGTGAACAGAGAAAGAGAGGTTTTGATTAGAATAGAATATACATTATTCATACTGATTAGGTAGGATGAGATGAGATTAGGACAGAGGTCAGAGAAATTTTCCATTCAAGTTCGATCAGCCCAAACTGGGGGCCCCGCGCCTTTGAAACTGCCCCGGGCCCCGCGGGGGGCTAATCCGGCCCTGATACTACCGGATGGGCATGCTACGACACAGAGCACATGCGTCCAATGTAGCAGTTGTTTCATTGCTACGAAATAAAAACGACGGTGAAACACTCATCTTTTAACAACGGAGGTCTTATTCAGAAATCGACGTTAAAGTTTCTGGCTTTCTCCTATCCTGGGGTATTCGGTATTATACTATCGATTATGTATTATCGACTAAAGTATCGATTTTGAAGGCATCTTTTTCCCGTGGACTCTTCAAGTGGTAATGTCTTCCTAAGTACATGATGTGTGAATGGTACCACGTTACCGACCATAGAAAAGTAATTAACTCTATGTATAAACATCCCATTACTTAATTTTTGAATAGTAATTAAACTCCCCTCTCTCTCTCTCTCTCTCTCTCTCTCTCTCTCTCTCTTTCTCCTTCTCTCCCTCTCTCTTTCTCGTTTTCCATCCCTCTTTCATGTTTCCTTTCTCTCTATCCCTTCCCTCTCTCTTTTTCTCCCTTGCTCCTTCACTCTCTCCCTCACCGCTATCTTTTACTCTCTTTAATCTTTTTCTATAGCTCTCTCTTTCCCTCTATTTCGCTCTCTCTCTCTCCTTCCCTTTCTTTTCCTCCACCTTTCTATCTCTTTTTCCATCTTCCCACTCCCATCATCAATGGCTGAATTGTACATGGAACTATTTCTAGCTCTCTGTCTTATTCATACACCAATTTGCCACCATCTTGATTACACGGCTCTCTCTCTTTCTCTCCCCCCTCTCTCTCTCTCTCACTCACTCTCTCTCTCTTTCTCTCTCTCTCTCTTTCTCTCTCTCTCTCTTTCTCTCTCTCTCTCTCTCTTTCTCTCTCCCTCTTTCTTTCTCTCCCCCTCTCTCTCTCTCTCTCCCTCCCTCCCTCTCTCTCTCTCTCTTTCTTTCTCTCTCTCTCTCTCTCTTCTATTTCCCGGTGTTCTCTAATATAAGCTAGGTTGTCTGAAACTTTCTAAGACCGAAGACTGTAATAATTGGCGTAGGGTGAGTGTCACAAATAAAGGACCCCGGGAAAATTATGTCGGACAGGGGGATTTTCGGCCCCATTATTGTCAGCAAATTTTTACTGACGAACGAATGTTCCAAATTATGGATTGCCCAAGCGACACAGTTTAGAATTCACACAAAGTCTTCGCACGTTTAAAATTAAATTTCCGACCGTGCATTTGGATCTGTAAGTAGTATTCTGATTAGGTGACCGGATTTGGCCCACCTACCCTATTGCTAGCAAATCAGTGGTACTTCAAGTTTTACTTACACAGAACTTTGACGTTGATTTCACTGGAGGCCGGAGTGCCAACACCATTACTAGCGGTACACTTATATAGGCCCGCATGATGGCGGTTAGCCAACTCGATTGACAATGTGGGAGACTCGATCGATTTCTCGCCGGACGGCAAAATGTTGTTCTGTGAATAGAAGAAGAGAGGTTTTGATTAGAATAGAATATACATTATTCATATTGATTTGGTAGGATGAGATGAGATTAGGACACAGGTCAGAGAAATTTTCTATGAAATCAGATAGATGTTTAGTGTAAAATGTGTAGCTGTAGACTCTGCACTGATGATTAAAGTAAGAAGATATTTGCAGCTCTTAGTACCTAATGCGCCACTCACGCTCAGACCTAGGTCTGTCAGAGAGTCTGAGCGTGAGTGGGGGAAGAATCTAGAGACCTAATAGGTCTGTCAGAAGATCTGAGAGACCTAAGTCTCGAACGTTTTCCGCCACACACGTTTCGACTGTTTAAGAGACCGCGGTCTGTAGACTGTCTGAGAGCGAGTGGCGGTTATTACTCATAGGTAGGCTTGCCAAATATCCGAAATGTCGATTCGGGACGCGAATCAGCGAACATAATTGCCAAATCCGTGAACATAATCGCAAAATCCGCGAACAAAATCGCCAAATCCGCAACCATAATCGCCAAATCCGCGAACAAAATCGCCAAATCCGCGAACATAATCGCCAAATCCGCGAACATAATCGCGAAATCCGCGAACATAATCGCGAAATCCGCGATATAAGCTTGTTGTGCGCCATATTGGTTTTCAGGCCACATTCAGGCCACCTACCCTATTAATTTACTAGCAGAAAATATACTGAATTTAGTGTATACCTAAGCTTGGCGTATTATTCGCCATGTTGGTTTTAATAATTACTGAAATATGTCGCTCTGGTTGCTGAAATGTGTCCCCTAAGGCCCTGATGAATAATAGACCGCGCCATGGAACTTAATAAAATTATTGTCTCTTCGCGGCGCTGCACAAACAAAAATGCCGATTGACTCATTTTTCAGCCGATTCCCCAAGGGGTTTTCATTTTCGCATAATAACTATCGAAAGCTCGAAAGCTCATCAATTTAACATCTTTTTAATTGAATTTGTCTCGATAAAAATATTACTTTTTCATCTGGATTTAAGTATATTAAGGTGGTTCTTTTACAGGTTGGATAGAGAGAACTGTAACTGCTGAGGTCCTATTTCTACCGTACCGAAATCGAAGAGAAGAGGAAGACAGGATAAAAGAAAGCCATTTACTTCGGCCCCGGCGGGAATCGAACCCGCAACCTATAGCTTACAAGGCAGACGCACTACCCTCCAAGCTAACTAGGCTGGCCACAATCAAAAATTTGTCCAATGATCTGAATGATCACAGGTAATAGTATCACTTTGAGAAGGATGAAAAGTACTTTTTTACTTTATCTAACTAAAGTAATGACAAAGTACTGCATTTTACCCTAGACGACACAGTTTAAAATTCACACAAAGTCATCGCACGTTTAAAATTAAATTTCCGACCGTGTAGGTATTTGGGGATCTGTAAGTAGTACCTATTCTCATTGGGTGGCCGGATTTGGCCCACCTACCCTATTGCTAGCAAAAATTATACAGATTTCAGAGTACAAGCTGTATAAGATTGTTGTGCGCCATATTGGTTTTCAGGCCACATTCAGGTCACCTACCCTATTAATTCACTAGCAGAAAATATACTGAATTTACTGTATTGTATCTGTATACCTAAGCTTGGCGTATTATTCGCCATGTTGGTTTTAATAATTACTGAAATATGTCGCTCTGGTTGCTGAAATGTGTCCCCTAAGGCCGTGATGAATATAGACCGCGCCATGGAACTTAATAAAATTATTGTCTCTTCGGTGCTGCACAAACAAAAATGCCTATCACCTATATTTTTCAGCCGATTCCCCCAAGGGATTTTCATTTTCGCACAATAACTATCGAAAGCTCGAAAGCTCATCAATTTAACATCTTTTCAATTGAATTTGTCTCGATAAAAATATTACTTTTTCATCTGGATTTAAGTATATTAGGTGGTTCTTTTACACTTTACAGGTTTGATAGAGAGAACTGTAACTGCTGAGGTCCTATTTCTACCGTACCGAAATCGAAGAGAGAAGGAAGACTTTGGCCCGGGCGGGAATCGAACCCGCAACCTATAGCTTACAAGGCAGACGCGCTACCCTCCAAGCTAACTAGGCTGGCCACAATCAAAAATTTGTCCAATGATCTGAATGAGGTAATAGTATCACTTTGAGAAGGATGAAAAGAACTTTTTTACTTTATCCAACTAAGGTAATGAGAAAGTACTGCATTTTACCCTAGTGTTGGGTCTCAGTGCTTTGGAAATTTTTATTATTATCATTATTATTCGAGTTTTAGCAAGTGCTGGGTCCGAGCTTTCAGCATTCAAATAACACTTGTTCAACATGATAAGGTGTTTCCAAAGATTCAACCACAGCCCAGTTGACATGTTTCGTACATAAATTACAGAGAATATTATACCTATCCATTGAGAAACATGTAACGGGAGCTCACATGTTTTACGATGCCTTCAAGAAATCCGAACTGTTTCCCCCAAACATTGATAGATCAGAGCACTCTAATGTGAAACCTATTGGAAATTCCGTCTGAAGTCTAGCTACCTATAGGTTCCATAAAATTAGATCTACAAACAAGACTATAGAAAGTCCAATATTATCTCAAAAGATCTTTGCAAAATATATGCGATTATATCTCATGAAATGCTCCAAACTCAGATATTGAAGATGGTGCTTAAAAAATTCCATGATATTTTCTATAGGCTTCTCTCTCTCACTCTCTCTTTTCCACCTAGTTTAGTTCTTGTATTTTGATTTTGATCCTCAAACCTTGTTTCTCCAGTATCTAATTAAATAAAAATCGGTTATTTTTTTTAATCTTCTATTTTATTAAAATTCAAAGTTTGGCTTTTATTCGAAGAAACATTGTGCTCAGAAGAGGATCAAAATTTTATAGCTCCTATCCAACGACTAGTACACAAGTTTGGGATACATCAGAATTTCATTCTACATATATAAATATGAGAGAAGTGTATCAGAAATTTCTTTGTGGTATAGTGTTATTAAATTTTAGCACATAACATCATAAAAAGAGAACCTGGCTGATTTATTTTATTATCCTAATAGTAAAGTATAGCATACAAATAGAGTTATAAATCAAAAATATAATCATTTACCCTGTGGCTGAAGCTCGAAATAGTTTTCATGTATTTTATAACTATAAAAATTAACCTGAAAGATTATTGTGCCAAGCTTGATATAAAACTGTTTAGTGTTTGGTCGGATTAAGAGCTTTAGATTACCTCACTTGAGTCGTGCAGTGAAGATATTGTGAAAGGTGCTGACATTGATAGAGTACATGCGGTAGTCGGTAGTACTGCTAGTTATTGTACTAAAACAGGGAGTTAGAGTGTTTTTCTATGTAAGAAAACCTTTGGTTTGAACTATGCAAAATTTCAACTATTACAATAGAGCCTGTATGGTTCGCTGAAAAGCTTCATGTCCACTTTAACACGTAGTCAAAAATTGTGCATAAAAGAATGGGGGGAGGAAAAAAAAAAAACAAAATAATAATAATAATAATAATAATAAATAATAATAATAAATAATAACAACAATAATAATAAATAATAACAAGTAGAAGAGAAGAGAATGACTGTAATCTTTTACACAAAAAAGGCATAATATTTTTATGTAAAAATATTATTAAAAGGCCTCCCTGGATAAATTTCATGACTTGACGTGGACTCGAACCACCAACTTCCAGATTCAAATTCCAACGCTTTAACCATTAAATAAATAAAATTAATATGAAGAGCACTTACCACTCGAGTCCAGGTGATTTTCGGCACCGGGTTGCCCTCAGCTTTGCAGTCCAAAGTGGTGGAGGTGCCTTTCTTCACATCCACCTCACGTGGTTCCTTACCATAGGACATGCGGGGAGGTACTGGACATGAAAATGGAGGAGAAAATCGAAATGAGCTAAATTTAGATTTAAAGGGAAAAAATGTCCTGAATTTTTTTTTACAAACAATAAAAATAGATAATGGAAGGAAATGTTAAAAAAGTGAAATTTTCACACTAAGCTCTTCCAGCCAACCTTAAAATTGTTGTTTTTTTTTTGAAGAGGTTTGACAGAGGGAACAGCTCGAGTCCAGGTGATTTTCGGCACCGGGTTGCCCTCAGCTTTGCAGTCCAAAGTGGTGGAGGTGCCTTTCTTCACATCCACCTCACGAGGCTCCTTACCATAGGACATGCGGGGAGGTACTGGACATGAAACGGAGAGGAGAAAATCGAAATGAGCTAAATTTAGATTTAAAGGGAAAAAATGTCCTGACTTTTTTTTACAAACAATAAAAATAGATAATGGAAGAAAATGTTAAAAAAGTGAAATTTTCACACACTAAGCTCTTCCAGCCAACCTTAAAATTGTTCTTAAATAACTAAATTGGACGAATTTTCATAAAAATCGGAAACGAAAAATTTACCTACTAATCGTAAAATCTATTTACCTACCTATTTTAATTATTTATTTTTTCACAGAGGGAGTAGTAGTAAGATAGGTAGGTAAGATTATCCAGTAGATATTTTACACATTAAATAGGTATCTAGGTAGTTACATATATGTAAATAATATTTACATATATGCTATATTTACATTTACACAGTTACATAATTATATGTAAATAATTCTAGGGATATATTATATCCCTAGAATTATTATATTGGAAGTTAGGTATTTACAGAGGGAAATGCTATATCCCACATATTGGCTACACTTTCGTATTGTAACAAACTTGTTTCCAACTTCCGTGGGGGAAAATGTGAGTACGGTAAAATGTTCTGGTGTTGACATCACCGGGTGTGACATTTCCGTACAGGGGGAAGAGGGGAGGGAGGGGAGGAGGGGAAGAGGGAGGGAGAAGAAAAGTTCGTACAAAGGTTTGTTCTGTGGTGGGGGGAAAGTGTTACAAACACTGACGTATTAATTTGGTTAAGCTTCGTTCGTTCCTCTCTTCTCTTCCTCCTTTCCCTTTCCCACCTCCTCTTCTTTCTTCTCCTCCTTCACCTTCTTCTTCTTCTCCTTCGTCTCCTTGGTTTCCCTTCCTCCTCCTCCTCTAATTCTTTTCCGAAAATCTTTCTGCTCCTCTTCCTACTTCTCATCGTTCTTTTTTCTCTCCTCGGTTAAGCTTCGTTCGTTCCTCTCTTCTCTTCCTCCTTTCCCTTTCCCACCTCCTCTTCTTTCTTCTCCTCCTTCACCTTCTTCTTCTCCTTCGTCTCCTTGGTTTCCCTTCCTCCTCCTTTTCTTTCTTCTCCTCCTTCACCTTCTTCTTCTCCATCGTCTCCTTGGTTTCCCTTCCTCCTCCTCTAATTCTTTTCCGAAAATCTTTCTTCTCCTCTTCCTACTTCTCACCGTTCTTTTTTCTCTCCTCTACCTCTTTCATTCCTTCTTCTCCTCCTTCTATCTTCCCTTCTTTCTCCTCCTCCTCACACTTCTTTCCTCTCCAAATGACTTCAAAGTGGAGAAGTTACACTCTCAACTGTAAACGTACACATTGAGCTTTTCTCTCCATAGGCCTGAGGCCAGGTTTTTAATTAGGTTACATTGTCGGTAGCTACGTATACATTTCCGGTGGATACGTACGTTTTCGGTAGGCAAGATTGGTAAGTATCTATTGTAAACCTCGGCCTGTATTTCTGGATTTCTATAGGCCTCTCCTCTGATACGTTGCGCCCTGCAGGGGTAAGCGGCCATGGCCGTACAAGCATCCCATAAAAGGAAAAAGAAGGAAGTTTAAAAATCCCACGAAAAAAGAGGGAAAAAGAAGGAATCTTGTACTTCGTAAGCAGGAAAATTATTCCTTGGGGAGGGTTTTTTGATATCCATATCTTAATATTCTTCATTGTGCATTCTCCAAACATCAAACGATAATGTTTCATTTCACTTACTTTCTTCTTTATTGATACATAGGAAATATTTATGTATGTAGGTACATACATAGGTATAGGTATGAGGTAATATTCATTGATACATATAGGAAATACATGTTTACGTATGTACATTAAGTACCTACAACCTACATATATCTACCTATAAAGAGACCTTTACCTACCTATCTTTTAGCCTATGTACCTATCCACACATGTTACATTGGATGCAAACCACAAATACAATATTTCTACAGCGAGAAGGTAATTATTATTCTGGTTTTGGGGCTTCGAAAAGAGAGAGAGACAGAGAGAGAGAGAGAGAGAGTTTTTTTTTGGTATGAGCATTTCAGTTATGATGTGTTATGTATGGGTTATGGGCTCTTCTATTCAATTTCAATTTCAGACTTCACGTTTCCAATATTGAACCAAACTCAATCTCTTCGGAACTTTTGGTCCTTAGGAGATCCTCAATAGGACTAAGCGATCTAGGTTCTGGAGGAACAAACAAATGGGTAGACACACTAAAATGCTGCGGGTTTAGCAGCTCGGGTTTGAGATGAAACGAGGATTTCCCTATACTTAATACCCAGGTCAACCTCGGATTGAACTCAATCCTGAGACAATCCACGGTGGTAAAACTCGACCTAAAGGCAAAACTGTCCAGTTGAAACTTGAACCTCACAAGTTCGTTCCGTCATAGGACTGAACGGTAAGGCCTATAGGACTGAACAGGTAAGGCCTATAGGACTGAACAGGTAAGGCCTACAGGACTGAACAGTAAGGCCTATAGGACTGAACAGGTAAGGCCTACAGGACTGAACAGTAAGGCCTATAGGACTGAACAGGTAAGGCCTACAGGACTGAACAGAAAGGCCTATAGGACTGAACAGGTAAGGGCCGATGGTGATTACAGATTTTTGGAGAAGTTTGACCACCAGTTTGAGGTTTGCCAAAACCTAAAGTTCATAAGGTAATATACTCCATAGCTATACCTATGTAGATAGTTCCAACAGCTTAGATAGACCGATAGCTAGTTCCTAGTTCCTATATGATATCTATTTAGGTATTCCTGATAAAAACCAGCAGACACTCCAGCATCAAACACCAAACCTGAATCCTCTTAAAGCTAATAGGTTGATACGAACAGGACTAGTGTAGCAACAAGTATCGTACTAGCCTTTTACTCAGGAGGTCCCGGGTTCGATTCCCGGTATAGAGCAAGTTTTGGGGGAAACACTAATAAAATTGAAGGGTAATGCTGTGATACCCAAAAAATTGTGAAGACGCTCCCTGCTCCACCACAAATAATTGATGATTAACTTATCCTATGTACTTACTATTAATGCCAAAACATGCCCCCCCCACCCCCCATGTTACCTTTGGAAGGCTGCGTTTAGAAGGTTAGAATTCCACCAGAATGTCAATGTAACACGTCCATGATGTTTCTCTCATTAGGGCTAAGTACATCTTCTTCCACGCGAGGACGTAGTTCCCTGAAAATAAACCGGGAAATGGATATAGTGAAAACCGGGAAATGTTTGAATTAAATGAGATTCAAGCGACAAGAAAGAAGACTGAAAGAATGAAAGTCACTGAAAATAAACCGGGAAATGGATATAGTGAAAACCGGGAAATGTTTGAATTAAATGAGATTTTTTCAAGCGACTTGAAAAGAACAAGCTCTGAACTTATTGATAAAAGAAAGTCAAAAAAGTGGCGATCAAAGTTTTCTTTTTTTTTAGACGTTTGATAGAGGGAACTGTAACTGCTATGGTCTTATCGTCCAAAGGGAACAGAGAAGGCAAAAAAGTGGCGATCAAAGTTTTCTCATTTAAGACGTTTGATAGAGGGAACTGTAACTGCTATGGTCTTATCGTCCAAAGGGAACAGAGAAGGAAGACAGGATAGGAGCCAACCGTTCCAAGAACGAACCTTTTAAAAGAGCTTTAAAAAGAAGGGGGAGAGGTTAACCAAATATTGGCCTCTTCTCTATTTTTTCGAAAAAAAAAAAAAAAAAAAAAAAAAAACTTCTATAACATCTTAGAAGCTAACTTTATATTATACTCGTTGTAATCTTTGATACGGTATTATGGGGAAAACGAAGGGCGATATATCGGCTTGAAAACAAACGCGAAGAAATGGGGAAGTTTTAAAAATTTCCAGAGGCGGTCTGTAAAGAACTAAAAAGAACACACTCTGACCATGAAACAGTGCAGTGTATGAAGTTCGACCAAGAGTTAGTCTTTGCATAACTAAAAATAGTAAAACAGGCACATTGCATAACTAAAAATAGTTTCACGGCGCCTATAAAAACTCTATCACAACTGTTTGAGTATTGGGGGAAGACTATTGCTCCTTCTCTTCTCCATCTAAATTTTGGTTCCCTCTAGAAATAATGTACTTGAAAACCTAAAATGGAAAACTGTTACAATTTCTTTTCTTTTTTTGGCAAAATTTTGGCCTTGTCAATTAGATGTTTGATAGGTCACTGACGGGTGTGGGTGCTTCAGCTTTAGGATAATCATTCTAAAATTAGGTTCTATTCCTGATGTTTTATCAAAACACATCGTTCTTTCTGTGTTGTGTTAAGATGAATTCCCCTTGAATAGGTACCAAGCAGAGGCCGAAAATCTTCTTAGGATACATCTCAAAAAGAAAAAGCCTGTTGCATACGTAGGGAACTGACTCACCCTTAATACCACGCTTTAGCACTGTAAGCGCTGCTTCTCTTTGTGACTTTGTGTCCACACATAGTCCACGGCCGTCGATCGATGTGGAATAACATCGATTGACGGCGGTCGATTATGTCTGGGCAGCCCTTTAGTTTACGCGGAGATAACGCCCTCTAAAGAGATAATTATTCTTACCTGCATTGACCTATCGCTTACCATGCTATAACATTGTAAGCCCCTGTTTCCCGTAGCTTACATAGATAATGTTATTGATTGCCAATCTATCAATATTCAATATACAGTCGAACCTGGATAAAGAGCAATCCAAGGGACCGGCAATATTTTGCCGGGCATACCGGTATTATTTAGTGGGAATATATATTTCATAATCTTCCATATTATATTTCATGTTATTAAGTTTTATATTGGGTTTTTTTTTATAATCGTTTCTGAACGATCCCATGTCATTGTTATTGTTTATTTGATTGTCTTTAATGTTCTTCACCGGAGTGCCGGGTCACATGCGATGGAACGGTTTTCTGTGAACGAGTTTGAACTGTTTGAAGTTTTGGATTTATCACGACAATGCCAGTGTCAAGTGTTTGGAATTGAAACTTTGTTCTTTCGATCGCAGGTAAACATAAAACTAGACTGTTTAGGTACCTATAGGTCTTTAAATGAAAATCATGGAATATGGACACATCTGACTTTGGAAAACAAATGTTGGGTAAATTAAATACGTTTGAAGAAGGGGGTTCAAATACATTTCTTAGAGACATGCCCACATAAAAAAGCTATACGAATGCGGAAATTGCGGAAATTCTAAACAAAGATAGGAGAATAGAAATAAATATCCGTGGAAAGAAAATTAGGAGAACAAAACATGAAGCAAAACGTAAGAAATCAAGGATAAATAATTCGAAGGAAAGTTTATTTGATTGTCTTTAATGTTCTTCACCGGTGTGCCGGGTCACATGCGATGAAACGGTTTTCTGTGAACGAGTTTGAACTGTTTGAATTCATCACGACAATGTCAGTATCATGTGTTTGGAATTGAAAAACTGTTCTTTAGATCGCAGGTAAACATAAAACTAGACTGTTTATATTAGGTGCGTGGTCAAATGAAAAGCATGGAATATGGAAACATCTGATTTTGGAAAACAAAAGTTAGGTAATAGTGGTTGGAGCCGACTTTACAGTGGTCAGAAATCACTAACTCAATGTGTGTTATTTTTATGCCCCCTTTATTGTTTTTAAACCTTTTTAACCCATCATACCTACGATTGTTGTTTTGTGATTTGTGGAAATTGCAGAAACACCATTTCGTGTATTTCTGAGTAAATTCCCAATTATGTTAGACAGTTAGAATTTGTTGCATTAGATGGGTAAGTTTTCCAGGACT
>NW_007378259.1:59452-71234 GCF_000475195.1 Diaphorina citri | reverse complement strand
ATACATAATGTTATAGTTGTACCTAACATACCTAGATACATATTTTTTGTAGTTGTAATGAAATTCAGTATCAACCTAATATTACTGTCGAAATATATTATGATAAATAGGTACATAAATAAATAGATGTAGGTATGTCTGAATAAGTATGGTAAAAAAAAAAGGGGGGGAAAAAAAAAAAAAAAAAAAAAAAAAAAAAAAAAAAAAACATTTATAATTGCAAAAATTTGTAGAAAATAAAGAGGCCAAAAGGGATAAGAAATAAATGAATTAAATAAATTGGAAACTTTTTTCATTAAAAATCTCGAAGGAAAAAAAATTAAAAGAATTGAAATTTTCTTCACCATCTTGGAGCGATTTGCTTAAAATTGTGTTTATATTGACCCGGTTCTTTAGTTTACTTTCTCTTTTTATTCTTTATTTTATACCGATTGGAAAATCAATTAACCCGCCAGGAAAGTAAGGGAAGGAAAGAAAGGAAGAAGAAGAAGAAGAAGAAGAAGAAGAAGAAGAAGAAAAATGCAGAGAAAAAAACTGATATCTGGGGTTTTTGGTATCAAAATTCATTTACTGCTTGCCAAATTGCCAATCGTATTGTTGTTGAGTTTTTGGTTGAAAGTTGAACCAACAATATTACGCAAACTTTTTTCCCTTTTCTTTTCCCTCTCCCTCTCTCTCTCTCTCTCTCTCTCTCTCTCTCTCTCTCTCTCTCTCTAGAAGAAAAATGCAGAGAAAGAAAAAACTGATATCTGGGGTTTTTGGTATCAAAATTCATTTACTCCTTGCCAAATTGCCAATCGTATTGTTGTTGAGTTTTTGGTTGAAAGTTGAACTAACAATATTACGCAAACTTTTTCCCTTTTCTTTTCCTTCTTGCTCTCTCTCTCTCTCTCTCTTTCCTCATAATTATTATCATCTTTTTCTGTCTCCATATAACTATTGAGGACAGAGATATGAAATGAGACAGAAAAAAATAGGAGGAGGAGAGAGAGAGAGAGAGAGGAAGGAGAGAGAGAGAGACAGAGAGAGAGAGAGGAAGGAGAGAGAGACAGAGACACAGAGAGAGAAAGCTATATGATCTGATATTCTGTCACATAGAAGAGAGCATTCTAGTCGTCGCGTCGCTATTATTTCCTCTCTCTCTCTCTCTTGGTTCTGTCCTAAGGTTGCAGAATCCTAGGAGATCTTTTTATTGTAAATAATTTTGGAAAAATAAAAATCATATATTCAATTCAAAAAAAAAAAAAATTCAATTCAATTCTCCCTCTCTCTCTCTCTCTCTCTCTCTCTCTCTCTCTCTCTCTTCAAAAGTGTGTATGAGAGAGAGAAGGAGAGAGGAAAAAACACCATTTATCATGTGTGCTAATGTTTTGAATTCTTATCCTGTGAGAGAGAGATGGGGAAAGAAAATAAGACGTAAGAGAGAGAGAGAGAGAGGATTAGGGAGGTAGACAGAGAAGGAAAGAAAGAGAGAAGGACAAAGAAAAGGAGAGAATGGGAAATTTAGAGGGAAAAGGAGAGAGATAAAGGAAAAGAGAGAGAGAGAGAGAAAGAAAGGGAGTGAGAGAATGGGAGATATGGAAGGAGGTAAAGGAAGGAATTAGATGTTTGATAGGTCACTGACGGGTGTGGGTGCTTCAGCTTTAGGATAGTCATTCTAAAATTAGGTTCTATTCCTGATGTTTTATCAAAATACATCGTTCTTTCTGCGTTGTGCTAAGATGAATTCCCCTTGAATAGGTACCAAGCAGAGGCCGAAAATCTTCTTAGGATCCATCTCAAAAAGAAAAAGCCTTACCTGCATTGACCTATCGCCTAGCATGCTATAACATTGTAAGCCCCTGTTTCCCGTAGCTGACATGGATAATGTTATTGATTGCCAATCTATCAGTATAATATCATCCTTACCTGCATTGACCACTTCACACGGCAACACCACAGTGTCGTTTTTTAATTTAAAAAAAAACCCGGGGGGGAAAAACCCCCCCGTTTTTTTTTTTTTTTTTTTTTTTTTGCGATTGGACTACGAACGACAGAATATTTAGGTACATGAATATACCTAGTCGCTCTATCAATATTCATCATTTTAGGCAGGTATCTACTTAGGTAATAAAACTACCCATGTAAAAAAAAAAAGAAAGAAAATATGTCCGACCTTTCTTTTTTCACGGATGAGAAAGAAAGAAAGCCATAAAAAGAAAGAAGAAAGAAAGAGGGAATGGAAGAAAGAGAAAGTGATAGAGAGAAAGGATGAATTACGGCGTAAGACCAGAATTTATACAAAGATTAGTGAGAGAAGAAAAGAGAGAGAGAGAAAAAAGAACAAAAGAGAGATAGAGAAAGTATATAAGAGAGAAAGAGAAAGTCTGAAAGAGAGGGTCAATGGTAAAGACGCGTAAGACCAGAATTTATACAAAGATTAGTGAGAGAAGAAAAGAAGAGAGAGAGAGAGAGAGAGAGAGAAAAAAGAACAAAAGAGAGAGAGAGAAAGTATAAAAGAGAGAAAGAGAAAGTCTGAAAGAGAGGGCCAATGGTAAAGAAAGAAAGAAAGAAAGAGAGAGAAAGAGAGAGAGCAAGAAAAAGAGACAGAAAGAGAGAGATAAAGAGAGAGAAAAAGAGACAGAAAGAGAGAGAGATAGCAAGAAAGACAGAAAGAGAGAGAGAGAGAGAGAGAAAAAGAAAGAGAGAGAACTACAGACAGGTGGTTTTATACAGTAACCACATTTTAAAACTAATTTTAGTCGAGCAGACCAGACAGTTTGGTTACTATAAGTACCTACCTATCTGAATCCCATGAAAAAGAAAGAGAGGGAGAGAGAAGAAATATGAGGGAGAGAGTGAGAGGATAAATTGTGGCGTAGACCAGAATGTATAAAGATTAGCATGATGAAGAGAGGGAGAGAGAGACAGAGAGAGAGGTGGGAGACCTTTTTTTTTTTTTTTTTTTTTTTTTTTTTAGGAGCTAGTATTGGGAATTAGGTATTTTTACATCTCGAGCACATTTTTTCTCATTTCTTTTGTTACAAATTTTACAAAGAGTTCAGAAAGTATCGTAATTTGTATGATCATTGATCAATGATGTACGATTACCTACAAATCTACATTCCTCATAAGTGAGTATGCACAAAGTTAGGTACACGTATAGGTAATACTTACCTACTTACCTTGTTATAAGCAGTGAGGTAAAATTCTACAGGTACATCCGTAGATATTAGGAAGGAAGAGCCGGGAAGCTCTCTCTCTCTCTCCCTCTCTCTCTCTCTCTCTCCCTCTCCCTTTCCCCCCCTCTCTCTCTCTCTTTCCTAATCCTCCTATACTCTTCTAACATAGAGCAGGGAGGAAGAGAGATAGAAGGAGGTAAAGAGGGAGGGAGAGAGGAAGAGAGATAGAAGGAGGTAAAGAGGGAGGGAGGAAGAGAGATAGAAGGAGGTAAAGAGGGAGGGAGGGAGAGAGTAGAGTTGATTTATTTCTTCCTGTCCAATTATCAGCTCAAGTATCCCCCTGGACCTATATCTTGGCAACATATCATTTTATTTACATCCCTATATACCTACCTATGTACATACATAACCTTCTTATTATTATACATAACTACCTATCCTTTCCTATTTATTTACTTGCCTTCCAATTATTATTGGTTCGTAAATTTGCAATGTTAGGTACCAGTTTTTTGAACCAATAAGAAGATCCATTTTTGGTTCAAAATACTCGAGCATTTTCGTCCTTCTTCTTTCTCATCCTTTATCTACTTCTATAACTTCTATTCCTCTATATCTTCCTCCCTCTCTTTCTCTTCTCCTTCTCTTCCTTTTTCTTCTTCTTCTTTTCTTTTATCCTTTTTCTGGTTTTCTCTCTCTCTCTCTCTTTCTCTCTCTCTTTTATTACATCACGAGGTTTTTATCTCTCTCAATTCAGTTCACAGAAAAGCGCACCAGGTCAAAAAGTAAACAAGCTTTGAGAGTTTTATACTCATACGAATTAAACCATAACCTCCCCTATTTACATACTATGTACATACATAACCTACCCTATATACCTGACTATGTACATACATAACCTTCTTATTATTATACATACCTACCTATCCTTTCCTATTTATTTACTTGCCTTCCAATTATTATTGGTTCGTAAATTCGCAATGTTACCATTTTTTTGAACCAATAAGAAGATCCATTTTTGGTTCAAAATACTCGAGCATTTTCGTCCTTCATCTTTCTCATCCTTTATCTACTTCTATTCCTCTTTATCTTCCTCCCTCTCTTTCTCTTCTCCTTCCCTTCCTTTTTCTTCTTCTTCTTTTCTTTTATCCTTTTTCTGGTTTTCTCTTTCTCTCTCTCTTTTATTACATCACGAGGTTTTTATCTCTCTCAATTCAGTTCACAAAAAAGCGCACCAGGTCAAAAAGTAAACAAGCTTTGAGAGTTTTATACTCATACGAATTATACGGGAGCTTATACTTGTGGATTGTGTATAAAAAACGTATGGACTCGGTTGTCACAGTGGTTACATGGTCGACTGGAAAGCGGGAGGGTGAGGGTTTGAGAACTGACAAAGGAATGAAATTTTATCCTCACAGTTTTTGTTGGAAGATTTTTGACAGTATCAGATTATGTTTCTCAACTACAATATGAAGTTGTCAGACCAAATGGCAGAGATAAAAGTTCGAAATACCCTTAAAAAAAAAGAAAAGAAAAAAAAAGAGCTAAAAAAATTTGGTTTATTTTTAGTACTGATTCTTTTATTTTATTTTCCCCTGGTTTATTACTTCTTCTTATTATTATTATTATTTTTTTTATCCCAAACTTACAGACTGACCTTTTTATGTAGGTAGTTCGCTTTTTTTATGTTATTTTCTTTCTCATTTCTAGCTTTCTCACTCTTGCCGTTCTTGGAACATTATGTATGGTCTTATTATTTGTTCAGATTTATGATTTCTCTATTATTTTTCTTCCCACTTTCCCTCTCCTCCTTATGAAATACACTTTCTCTGTATTTTTATAGCCCACATATTTCTTATCGCGCTCTCGTTTTTCGCTCTAATTTGAACCCATTTCTCCTAGAAAAGTTTACGATGCTTTCGCGCTAACAAGGCAATCAACCATATCCGAGATGGCGTGGAGTTGGGTGGAAGAGCTTTTTCATAGAAACGTCTCCTTATCTTAGGCCGATATATTACTGCAGACATTTTTCTTTTTAAACGCTTCAATTTTAGGAGTGTTACCTAACCAGTTTCAATCAAAGGATACCTACATATATTTTGAAAATCAATGTTTTTCTGTGTACAAAATCGTTTCTCCCAGGTTTTCTTCTTGATCAAAGGCCAACTTTTTTTTTCTCCTTCATCATTAACTCCCAGTGGGAAACCACTGGTAGATTCGTATAAGCTTAACACCTCTTTTAGGGCTGTTTACCCCTATACCCAAGCCTCAAATCGTACTTTTTAGAAGGTTCAAAACGGGGTTTTGGCGCTAAAAACTGACCTTGAATACTTTTTTTTTATAGAAAAACGAAAGGAAAGTAAAAAGATATACCCACATATGTACTTGTACAGTCGAACCTGGATATTAGAGAAAAGATCCTCGATATACGAGAAACTGGATTTAGTGGAAACCTGGATATATAAGAGAAAAAAATGGTGGTCCCGTCGATACTCTTATATCCAGGTTCGACTGTAATATTGTACCTATATAAAAGAAGGCATTTTCTTTTTATAGGACTTACCCAGAATTTCCACGGTGTGTGTAATCTCGCGCGGTTCCATGGTTGCGATGTGGCACACATAGTTACCGGCGTCCTTGGTTTGGATGTCTCGGATCTCCAGATTGTAGCCGTCGACTAGACGTATCCGCTTGTCCGGCGTTACCTTGGTACCGCCGGCCGTCAGGATAGCAATGCCCTTCTTCCACGCGAGGACGTAGTTCCCTGAAAATAAACCGGGAAATGGATATAGTGAAAACCGGGAAATGTTTGAATTAAATGAGATTCAAGCGACAAGAAAGAAGACTGAAAGAATGAAAGTCAAAAAAAGTGGCGATCAAAGTTTTCTCATTTAAGACGTTTGATAGAGGGAACTGTAACTGCTATGGTCTTATCGTCCAAAGGGAACAGAGAAGGAAGACAGGATAGGAGCCAACCGTTCCAAGAACGAACCTTTTAAAAGAGCTTTAAAAAGAAGGGGGAGAGGTTAACCAAATATTGGCCTCTTCTCTAAAAATAAAAAGTCTTCTTTTAATACGATTTCAATATTTCTAATTCCAAGGCCAAATGAAACTTTTTTAATTAATTCTGAGTTGAAATTTAAGATCCATCACAATTTCTTTTCTTTTTTTGGCAAAATTTTGGCCTTGTCAATTAGATGTTTGATAGGTCACTGACGGGTGTGGGTGCTTCAGCTTTAGGATAATCATTCTAAAATTAGGTTCTATTCCTGATGTTTTATCAAAACACATCGTTCTTTCTGTGTTGTGTTAAGATGAATTCCCCTTGAATAGGTACCAAGCAGAGGCCGAAAATCTTCTTAGGATACATCTCAAAAAGAAAAAGCCTGTTGCATACGTAGGGAACTGACTCACCCTTAATACCACGCTTTAGCACTGTAAGCGCTGCTTCTCTTTGTGACTTTGTGTCCACACATAGTCCACGGCCGTCGATCGATGTGGAATAACATCGATTGACGGCGGTCGATTATGTCTGGGCAGCCCTTTAGTTTACGCGGAGATAACGCCCTCTAAAGAGATAATTATTCTTACCTGCATTGACCTATCGCTTACCATGCTATAACATTGTAAGCCCCTGTTTCCCGTAGCTTACATAGATAATGTTATTGATTGCCAATCTATCAATATTCAATATACAGTCGAACCTGGATAAAGAGCAATCCAAGGGACCGGCAATATTTTGCCCTTTATAGAGGTTTGCTCTTTAAATAATCTACTCTTTAGAGAGGTTCTAAGGGTAGAAAAACAAACCGCTCTCGACAGAATACGACAAGTTTCTACAAATTGCTCTTTATAGAGGTCCAGAAAAACAAAATTGCTCTTTATAGAGGCTCGTGACTGCAAACACGTGATTTTTCCGGAAAAAATCATTGCTCTTTATAGAGGCTCGATTTTGCTGTTTAACCAGGTTTTTGGGTCAAAAATGAAGGGACCACGATTTTTTTCCTCTTTATCCAGTTTTACTCTTTATCCGAGTCCTCTTTATCCAGGTTCGACTGTAATATCATTCTTACCTGCATTGACCACTTCACACGGCAACACCACAGTGTCGTTGGTCACCACTCGGAATTGTTTGCCCAACGTTGAGAACACAGGTGTTATCGTGGTCTCTATTGAGTATTCTAGATTACTATAGGAGATGGCGGGACTGG
The DNA here is from genome assembly GCF_000475195.1 of Diaphorina citri. Classification (NCBI taxonomy): domain Eukaryota; kingdom Metazoa; phylum Arthropoda; class Insecta; order Hemiptera; family Psyllidae; genus Diaphorina; species Diaphorina citri. The sequence goes on along the minus strand of NW_007378259.1, from coordinate 63,865 downwards.
GCGGAGATCCTGCAAACCAAACGGAACAAGAAAATGGGTTAGAGAATGTGAAGGGTGAATTCAAGACCAAAGCTCTGCTCCAAAGAAAACTCGTACTCCATCACAAAAGTTATAGGTATGTGGTCCGTCTATGTCATGATTGGTTATTTTTCTGATTTTTCTGGACAACACTTTTGCGAGTTTTGTGGAGAATGAAGGTTAAAAACGGAATACTCCATTCTGAAATGAGGATTATTAGGTACTATAAAATGAGGAATTATTAATGTGCGTTCAGGTATGTAGATGTAAGTTGTAAGTGTTTATAGCAGCTCTTCAAGGAAAGTATAGATAAGAGTGTAAATGAAGACACAAGTGTACACAGACTGGACATTCAATAATTCAATGGTTTCATGTACTTGTTATCCAGATCAGTTACCCGCAGAGACACAACAAACATCACAAGCTTCAACAAAACTGCTGAATGCACCAGATTCTAGATTAAACAGAACACAGGTGTTATCGTGGTCTCTATTGAGTATTCTAGATTACTATAGGAGATGGCGGGACTGGGCGGAGATCCTGCAAACCAAACGGAACAAGAAAATGGGTTAGAGAATGTGAAGGGTGAATTCAAGACCAAAGCTCTGCTCCAAAGAAAACTCGTACTCCATCACAAAAGTTATAGGTATGTGGTCCGTCTATGTCATGATTGGTTATTTTTCTGATTTTTCTGGACAACACTTTTGCGAGTTTTGTGGAGAATGAAGGTTAAAAACGGAATACTCCATTCTGAAATGAGGATTAAGAACACAGGTGTTATCGTGGTCTCTATTGAGTATTCTAGATTACTATAGGAGATGGCGGGACTGGGCGGAGATCCTGCAAACCAAACAAAAAAAGAAAATGAGTTAGAGAATGTGAATGGGTGAATTCAAGACCAAAGCTCTGCTCCAGAGAAAACTTCGTACTCCATCACAAAAGTTATAAGTATGTGGTCTGTCTATGTCATGATTGGTTATTTTTCTGGACAACACTTTTGCGAGTTTTGTGGACAATGAAGATTATCAACGGAATACTCCAATCTGAAATGAGGATTTTTAGGTACTATAAAATGAGGAATTATTAATGTGCGTTCAGGTATGTAGATGTAAGTTGTAAGTGTTTATAGCAGCTCTTCCACGAAAGTATAGAGAGTGTAAATGAAGACACAAGTGTACACAGACTGGACATTCAATATTTCAATGGTTTCATGTACTTGTTATCCAGATCAGTCACCCGCAGAGACACAACAAACATCACAAGCTTCAACAAAACTGCTGAATGCACCAGATGAGTGCGCCAATGCACTTTTTGGGTACTTTTACATCGGAATAGGACTCTATCTCGAAAAAAATTTTCATTTGGTTGTGCCCCATTATCCGCATAAAATGTGCATCTGTTGGGAAAAAAGTTCATAGCTTTCCAAGATAATGATAAAGAGAAATACACCTACTTGTAAATAAAATGTACGTATATTATATCTACCACTTGTACCGTGTAGGTATAGATAGATGGTATATCAGTATGTACATCTATCAGAAGTAATAAAAGATATCAAAATTAACATTCCTTATTTTGATGTTTCAGTTTCAAGTTCGTCACTAAAACGGAGTGTCACCTCGTTAAATAAGGTATGCACCCAATTTAAAATAACTGGAAGTACTGGAACAGTCATCTGGCATTCCTCTTCGTATTTTTATATGTTTCTATTTATTATTTCAAATAAAGAAACAAAAGTATTAAAAAATAAAATTATTTCGTAAATGTTCAAATAGGTTTGTTTTTATTACGAATTCTTTCAAGCAGTAAAAGAAATAAGAAGCCTATTTTTTAGCCAATAAGTTAGTATAGAGTAAATAATTGCGTAATTTTTATTTTTTATACGTTCCATTTTTTTTTTGATTTGAGTGGATATTTTAATGTTTGTCCGAATAGTGGATTCTTGAATGTTCCTGATTTATTTCTGAAACTGTTAAAGTTCAATAAAATGAAATTAATTAACTATCTAAAATGGAAAAAGGCAGTATTAGGTGCAATGTGTTTGAATTAGGTGCAATTTATTAAAAATATATTTGAAAACTGACTATCCCTAGAGGACATTGAAGTGAAATGGATTTATCTAATTGACCTTCGGCCAAAGACACCTTTTATAGTTTCAAACTGATCAATCTCAGAAAACAGTACCTATAACTTAAAAACATGGAACCATTAAAAATTACCACCAATCTGACCAAGTTGCAACAACTAAGTGATTTATTGACCATTCTTTACAAGGAGAGGGTGTTACCCTTTCAATGTCATTGTTAAACAAAGCAGCACTCCAGAATACCCTAGATAAAAAAAAAACCAACCCCCCCTTCCTTTTTTTTTTTTTTTTTTTTTTTTTTTTTTTTTTAAAGGGAATCTCACAAAGTTAAGAGTAAAACTCGGAAATTATTTCCAACGGGGATTTGCTAGTAAAAATAGACAAAGGGCTCATGGGCCAGAAAATCCAGACATCTTCATTTCATTACAGCAGCTTAACCAGATTAATTTTAATTTTTCAGACTGTACTGGGTACAACTTTTTTCTACCTCATCCAGGGCCTAAATGAAATCTTTCTCAATTGTGAAGCAAAGAAGGGGGCAGAATTAGTAGATATGTACTTAAATAGGAATCGAATATGTTGCATAGATAAAGGAATAGATAGCATTAGACATCCAATTAAAAAAAAGTTTAAAATTATGTACTGTCTTTGATGATGTTGCCATATTTGATATTGGCATCATTGTTGATATTGATATCATTATTGATAGCTACTGATTCATCATCTGGAAAACACCGGTCTGGAATAAATAGTCTAGATTCCAGATCATTTTTGTCATTATTTGTTCCTTCCCATTTATGCATTGAAATATTAAGGGTATTCCTTATTCATTCCATCCATATCCTATGTATTGCATATTGCATGAAGTATAACTACCAGGCTGTTTTATTTAAAATCAACCTTTTCGCGCCTCCTCGGTAGTGTCTTGGATTCAGTCAGTTGGATATTGATTGTTTTTAGCTAAATTTTTACTTTTTTAGGTTGTTTTCCAATTATCTGCATAAAATGTGCATCTGTTGGGAAAAAAGTTCATAGCTTTCCAAGATAATGATAAAGAGAAATACACCTACTTGTAAATAAAATGTACGTATATTATTATCTACCACTTGTACCGTGTAGGTATAGATATATGGTAGGTATATCAGTATGTACATCTATCAGAAGTAATAAAAGATATAAAAATTAACATTCCTTATTTTGATGTTTCAGTTTCAAGTTCGTCACTAAAACGGAGTGTCACCTCGTTAAATAAGGTATGCACCCAATTTAAAATAACTGGAAGTACTGGAACCGTCATCTGGCATTCCTGTTCGTATTTTTATATGTTTCTATTTATTATTTCAAATAAACAAAAGTATTAAAAAATAAAATTATTTCGTAAATGTTCAAATAGGTTTGTTTTTATTACGAATTCTTTCAAGCAGTAAAAGAAATAAGAAGCCTATTTTTTAGCCAATAAGTTAGTATAGAGTAAATAATTGCGTAATTTTTATTTTTTTATACGTTCCATTGTTTTTTGATTTGAGTGGATATTTTAATGTTTGTCCGAATAGTGGATTCTTGAATGTTCCTGATTTATTTGTGAAACTGTTAAAGTTCAATAAAATGAAATTAATTAACTATCTAAAATGGAAAAAGGCAGTATTAGGTGCAATGTGTTTGAATTAGGTGCAATTTATTAAAAATATATTTAAAAAACTCTGACTATTTCTAGAGGACATTGAAGTGAAATGGATTTATCTAATTGACCTTCGGCCAAAGACACCTTTTATAGTTTCAAACTGATCAATCTCAGAAAACAGTATATCTTAAAAACATGGAACCATTAAAAATTACCACCAAGCTGACCAAGTTGCAACAACTAAGTGATTTATTGACCATTATTTACAAGGAGAGGGTGTTACCCTTTCAATTTCATTGTTAAACAAAGCACCACTCCAGAATACCCTAGATCACGCTCTAGTATGTTAATTAAAAGTAATAAAATCTGAAAAAAGTCGTGTTTTTCTTTCTCCCAACGAAAATACACATAAACTTTAAATATCAAGTCACAGTCTTATGCATGAACACTTTATAGTTATTCACATTATAAGGGCACAGGTCCGAGTTGTTTCAGAAACATATTTAATACAACGTCATGCTATTTGTTTTTATGATTTATGAAATGTGGTCACGTAATCAATCAATCATTGCTTTCAGTTTGAGTGTTCTGTGAGCTCCGACCAAACCTTTAAACTGACGGGCAAACACTCTGGCGAATTGTTTTTCTAGTTGTTTCATTAGTTCATGTTCCCAATAAGACCCTCAGA
>NW_007378259.1:0-57100 GCF_000475195.1 Diaphorina citri | reverse complement strand
TTTTTTTTTTTTTTTTAAGAGGTTTGACAGAGGGAACTGTAACTGCTATGGTCTTATCGTCCCGAAATCGAAGAGAGAAGGAAGACAGGATAGGAGAAAGCCAGCCGTTCCGAGAACGAATATTATCCCATCAGGATAAAATCCGCCCCGGGCGGGAATCGAACCCGCGGCCTAGCGCTTACAAGGCAGACGCACTACCAACTAAGCTAACTAGGCTGGCTACATCCTTCTTAGTCCAGCAATTTTCGTCAGTAAAATCGAGTCTTGTCTTCAAGTGTTCGATAAAAAGGAATTTATTACAGCAAATATTTGGTCAGAAAATACAAAAAGTATTCACAGCAAAATAGTTCTTTAATTGAAGTTATTGAAGTAGATTAATATCTATGACTTGAACTCTCCGAAGATTGCTTTGAAATTTTCACAAAGACTTCTAATTTGCACCATGGCTGGATTGATAGAAGAATATATTAAGAGAATTTACCAATACATAATGTACAACATTATTTGTGTTAAAATATGTATTTTTACTATCATACTATTAAAAGACCTGATAATTTTTCTTTTCTTTAGAAAAACAAATGACAGTTATACAGAAGGATCCTAACCCATATCAAGATTTCCCTTGAATTACAACGACTTCAACACTTCTCGTAAATAGAAGATGTAAAGTTGTCAGGATTTTTATGAATACTTCAAAAATGAACGAAACTATTACTCAGGGCAATTCTCTAGCTATAAATTTGAAGGTTTTTATTACAGTTTTTTATGTGTAAATCTGCATTTATCTGCCTGCATCTCGAAATATGGAGATGAAACGTACACTATAAATTTCTGTGCTTTCATAGTTTTTTAGAAGTAAATTTGGTATCATTATGGTTTCTCACGCTATTGAAGGAACCGATTATGATGCAGAGAATCTTTGAAGATCGAATGTTTTGAATTTAAAAATGTAAACATTCGGAGCGAGATACAGATTTGAGATTTGTTCGGTGCTCATCACAAACATCAAAATTCATTTTTTTATATTGGTGGATGTGTCAGAATCACCTCTTGTACTGGTGACTGGTTGGTGGATGTGCTAAAATTACCATTTGTGTTATATTGGTGGATGCGTCTAAATCACCATGTCTTGTATACTAATGATTGGTTGGTGGGTGTATCAATATCCAATTTTATGTGTTGTGATGGTTGATGTGCTAAATTCACCATTTGTATTAATGGATGTGCCGAAATTACCACTTAGTCTGTTCAGCTTTTATTTACTCATTTCTTTAATTATTTCAAGACATTTCATATTATTTTCTTCAAAACAAGTAAAATTATTAATTAATATTTCGTAGGTATTATTCTGGAGACCATAATGATGATAATAATAGTTGAGTTATTATTTCTGACAGTGACAGTTGACTTACCAGGCAGGAGACTCCTTGTAATAATTTTCCTATGTTGAGGTAAGGAACTAACAACTGTGACTAGGAAACAGGCTATGGCTAAACAATTAAACACACTAGTAGACATGATTGACTGAGAATTTAATAAGCTAACACTTAAAACGAGGAAAAACAAATATTGAAATCGCTACGGATTTCGTTGAAAAAGATATTGAAATCACAACAAATTTAGTTGAAGATTTTACCGGTGTGATACGCGGATCACAATTGGTTTTCTTTTTAGGACTTTATCTTCGGTCAGAGTTTGATTTTTAGCTTATTCTACAACACCATTTTTAAACTCACTAAACACTTCCATTTTAGCGGATTTGAGATTATATTTAAATCATTTGATAATTTACACATTCACCACAATTTCTAGGAGCACCAATTCATGACATTATGAGAAAAGTAAAAATGAGATTATGAAATGGTTATTTATTTATTTTATTAATATTTTTGTGAACTTTATAATTTGCAGAATTATTTTATAGGCAAATATAACTAGTAATTTTATAAAATTTCACTGTAATTTTATTTTACTGTTATTCGCAGTATGTTTCACAAAACTGCCATACTCAACTCCTAACGCACCATCACATGAAATTACAAGCGGGGTGAAAATTCACTGCAAAGGACAAATCAAAAGAATAAATCGTGATGTGGATACATATGAATATTACAAGACAAACATTGCTATAACCAGTAAGAAATGTGATAGATCAAAATTTCCAATACTGATAAAATTAATGTCAACATAGAACTTAAAAAAAAAATCTTAAAAGCCCTGTCATGATCATGAAATTTTAACCTCCCACGTACACGCAGTAATTAAAAAGAGTATGTTAAAGATAAGTAATCGAAAGTAAAAAGTAAACACAATAAAGTGACTAATCAGGCACGTAAAGCTCTAATTTACTGCTCGAAGACATAAAAAACATTCTCAATACCGTAAATAACTATAACTACACAGTTAGCAGAAGGTTAATTAAGCAATTTGGAACTAAATCAAATCCAACTACATTATCTACAATCAATATGGGATTATTTGGCTAAAAGCTCGACTCGTTATTCATGTTGTCTCCAGAAATTTGGACACTCAAATGCCGTTCGATCTTACCTACTTTATATGGGTTCCAGTCGATGGATCGGTTTTGCTCGAATTCGCCTTTACATAAAAGTACACAGATACAATTATTTTATCTGGAACAGTTCAATCAGCAATTCAGAGCATCATTTGGAGAACTCTGCATCAGACTGGTACAGGTGCTTCTGCACATGATGTGCAAATGAAGCATAAAAGAGAACAAAAATACAAACCCTGTGAGCACTGAGCATAGAGACATTGAAACAAACACAGAAGCAAATAAAACAGAATTAAATCATCGATACAGGTATTCAATGCAAAGTTCCTTCCCCTCCAGGTTCAATTTTAATTAACAAGACTCAGAGCCAGTACAAAGTAAAAGAAGATTAAGCGGAATATTTATACGCTACTTTGTCCACTTCAACTTTTAGTCCTTTTCCTGATTCATCATCAAGAAATTGGAAAGACTTGTGCAATCCCCTCTAATAGTTCTTTGTCCACTTCAACTTTTAGTCCTTTTCCTGATTCATCATCAAGAAATTGGAAAGACTTGTGCAATCCCCTCTAATAGGATGAGTAATTGAACTTTTTTTTTTACTTTTTACGTTTGGAGTAAACACACTCTCGAGATTCTTCTGAATAGTGAAGACGGCACTGCTGGCACCACATCTTCTTACTTTTTACGTTTGGAGTAAACACACTCTCGAGATTCTTCTGAATAGTGAAGACGGCACTGCTGGCACCACATCTTCTTCTCAGCTTCATTCATAAATTGACCTCAGTATGGTTCACATTCACAGTAGGACAATCTTCGTGTAAGAATTCACAAGATTTATTAGGGTTTATTATTATTTCGGGTATTTTATTATTATTTTTAGTTTTTTTTTACTTATTATTTGATTTTTTTACTTCTTATTTTTAGATCCGGGGTTCCATTTAGACTCGAAAATTTCAGGTGTAATTTTAACATTATTTATATTTTGTTCAAAAATTGACTTGGATTAGATAGAGTTTTTTCTTCTTCTAACTGCATTACTGCATACAATAAAATGATTTGTGACACTTTCACCGATAGTTATAGGTACCTACTTAATATTACCGGCCGATTGCCGGGATAAGCAATCACCTCTTGTTGGCCAACGGCTTCGGGCGGATGAGCCAACAAGAGCAGGGCACTCTTTTGTCCAGTTTGGTAGAGTGATTTTTTTTTTTATCATTATTATTATTATTATTATTTCGACAACATTACTTAATTTATTCAATTCTCCAACTGTAAAGTTCCTGCTCCGTCCTCACACTCAATCAATCTCAACTTCTTCCTCGAACCTCTCACTCTCATCGAAATTGCTCGCACCACCGATACCTGTAATATTGTTCATCATTATTTTGAATGTATGTGTAGGTAGTACCGTTTATGAAAGATAGTACCATTTTGGTAACAATAATACTCATACTCGTTACCCCTTGTCTATGATACTCATAGACAAGGGGTATTAATATTAACGTCTCCTTATTTCTATAATAATGTTTTCAAAATTTGTTATGTACCTATCTATGATATATTATGAAATAAAGAGATGTAAATGTTAAAAAAAAAAAAAAAAAAAAAAAAAAAAAATGATACTCATACCAGTTGATGCTGTAATTATTTTTTTAATCTGGAACAGATGTAACTGAAAGTGAAGAGCTGTTAATCTTCAATAGAACTCCAGTCTTGTTCTTCAACAACAATAAGATTAGGTATTATTGATTGTTTCTTTCTGAGATATGATGAACAATCACGGTTGTCTATATGATTCCGGAATACCTAGTGACCACAAATCTGCTGACCGACTATACATTCCTACTAGCTAGTAGGAAGCTAGATACCATTGGTATTTGAGAAAACAACAAATGAAATAATGGAAAAAAATAGACAGATATTTGGATAGAACTTCTAACGAACATGCTGCTGTAATAGATACTTTTCTGAATGAGACAGGGGAAACCTTTTCTTTCAAATCCAACCAGCTTGGTTTGGGAGAAAAAATATGTCCTCCAGCAATACAGATAACATTATGGGACATTTTTTTGTCATTCAATATTAAAATCAAGGTATGTCTTTATTTCCATGTTCTCCTCTATCCAGGTTTTAACATTCTGAATAGATATCTAATAAAGGTAGATGAAGATATCACATAAATCTGTATTTTCCTTTCACAAAGGACTTCTTTTTTGTCATTCTCCTAAACTGAACTATTATTTGTGTGCTATTGTGCATTTAAATAGGTAAAGGTAATAAATTAAGATAGAAGAGAATGAAATAATTTTAAGAGCTTCTACGATAGAAAACGAAAATGAAAGATATCATGTAGTGTTTGACTATTTTGAAACTCTCGTACTTTTTTGGGATTCTTGGGAAAGATGCTGGAATTCCAATGTTTTACAGATTATTTAATTTTGTCGTGAAACTATGTTCAATATTGTTCATAATACTGACAAATATTTTTCTCACATTTAATTTATTGCTTGGTATTGGTACGTAGGATGGTAATTCGAACGTATGCAATACTTCATGACTTGGGTTTGGTAGAGTGGTTTTTTTTTTTTTTTTCATTATTTATTTATTTTTTTGACAACATTACTTAATTTATTCCATTCTCCAACTGTAAAATTCCTGCTCCGTCCTCACACTCAATCAATCTCAACTTCTTCCTCGAACCTCTCACTCTCATCGAAATTGCTCGCACCACCGATACCTGAACCTTCACTTTTAACCATCCCAACACCCATGAATACGACTTCTCCCACTTTTCACTTAATCTTCTCGCAGTATGTGAGATTTTTCTCGTTTTCTCTCTTAGAGGCAGTTTCATTTGTCTCTAGAGCAGTGTTGTCTTGTGTTGATAGGGGTTGATACATTGTTTCTTTTCCCAGAAGAGTGTGCCATCATAAATATGTCAGGACACTAATGATGTGTATACCTTGCACCTACTTACTACTGTTTTCTTTTTCAGGAGGTGTATTTAGCTTTACATCATTATGCAGTATGTTTCACAAAACTGCCATACTCGACTCCTAACACACCATCACATGATATTACAAGCGGGGTGAAAATTCACTGCAAAGGACAAATCAAAGGAATAAATCGTGATGTGGATACAAATGAGTATTACAAGATAAACATTGCTATAACCAGTAAGAAATGTGATCAAAATTTCTAATACTGATAAAATTAATGTCAACATAGAACTTGAAAAAAAAAAAAAAAAATCTTAAAAGCCCTGTCATGATCATGAAACTTTAACCTCCCACGTACACGCAGTAATTAAAAAGAGTATGTTAAAGATAAGTAATCGAAAGTAAAATGTAAACACAATAAAGTGACTAATCAGACACGTAAAGCTGTAATTCACCGCTCGAAGACATAAAAAACATTCTCAATACCGTAAATAACTATAACTACACAGTTAGCAGAAGGTTAATTAAGCAATTTGGAACTAAAACAGTACTCCTAATTATATCTAACTAATCTAACTGTGATTTGCTTTTTTATCTGATTTAATATGGCCATTTCGCTACCATCAATGATGAGATTGAGATTATTGCTGAAATCATTATTATGGTCAATTAGTCGATGACCAAATTGATAGCCCACAATGACCACATCTAGATCAATGACACCTGGATCAAGTCTTTTTCACATGGTGACTTGCCATTTCTAAATAAGTAGTTTTCTGGAAAAAGTCTCCCACCTTACCTTTTAGGTCTACTAGTCCTAAATCTATAACCATTTTAGATCTGTCCATTGCTATCTTAGATCAACAATGTACTCCTAATTATATCTAACTAATCTAACTGTGATTTGCTTTTTTATCTGATTTAATATGACCATTTCGCTACCATCAATGATGAGATTGAGATTATTGCTGAAATCATTATTATGGTCAATTAGTCGATGACCAAATTGATAGCCCACAATGACCACATCTAGATCAATGACACCTGGATCAAGTCTTTTTCACATGGTGACTTGCCATTTCTAAATAGTCTTCTAGAAAAAGTCTCCCACCTTACCTTTTAGGTCTACTAGTCCTAAATCTATAACCATTTTAGATCTGTCCATTGCTATCTTAGATCAACAATAATTTATGTTGTTTCTGAATAAAATTTCTCAAAATTAGTTCCAATTAATCAAAATGTACACTTTTAAGTGGATTACAATCAAGAAGGCGAACAATTAAAAGACACCCACTACAAATTCTACTCAAAAACCTAAAAACCTATGTATAAATCAGTATCTACACGAATAAATTACATGAATAAATACATAAATAGAATGTCATTGGTCACACTACCACAGATTATTAGTTATCTATGGTCAAGAAGCTTCTACTATACATTACATTAATGAGCTATAACTTTCTGAAGCTACATTCATAGCAACTTATCCTTACTTTATCAAAGAACTCATTAGTTCAGTAATTGACCAAGGTTTCTTTACCCATCTCCTGAAAAGTCTTGAAAGACGGTTTACCTCAGAAACCGCATGCATCTTAATGTTCTTGTTCTTCAATTAGTTTTGCGATGACTTTCAGCTGACTTCCATCACGCCTTTGACTAAATTGAATCCGTTACGAAGCCTCTCTTCGGAAGCGTAAAGATCTTTTGTTGACACAGTAAAGCAATTAAGTCTAGTGTAAAGGGACAGTATCATATCTTTTGAAGATAATAGCTCTGCCAATGTCTTCTCTGATATATTCGTCTGTAGAAAGAACAAGGAAGCTACTTATCTCCCCGTTTCCAGCAGGGAGGAGGGTGAATATTTCAGAATGCATAATGTATGTACGTGAAGGAGATAATAAACTGTGCATGCTTGGGCGTCAGGAAGTCACAATATAGGGAACAAGGAAGCTACTTATCTCCCCGTTTCCAGCAGGGAAGAGGGTGAATATTTCAGAATGCATAATGTATGTACGTGAAGGAGATAATAAACTGTGCATGCTTGGGCGTCAGGAAGTCACAATATAGTGTATGAGTACATTGCTACTTGTCTTCATAATACAGAGACATGGTGACTCCCTTCTACCACGGGTTACTTCTGTTAAATGTATAACGCAACGCATATTCAATGGAGATACTTAGACGACAGGAATAGAATGGTGTCGGTGGATTCACTCGTGTTCCCGAAGGATCACAAGTTAAGCGAAGTTTCGCACGATTGGTATCCGAACGGGTGAGGACACGCGCTGCTGGCTATTTCGGGGTAAACTCAGTCTTTTGATGCCAATGGAGGAGTTGATTGAAATACCAGGGAGGGCCGGAGAGGCAGAAACTCCCAGTGTCTTCAGAAAAGAATTTTTTATCAAAAGTAGACGCAACCAATTCATCAATGAGTCACATAAGGTAAACCATAAAATCATGAACCAATTTATCAGTAAATTATCACTTGTAGTCAAATAAGCCGGCGTTAATTTAATCAAGACTTTGTTTACTATACATGAATCACTGACTTACATAGTTCCAGCTCTCCAGCATTTGATAGAGTTGTGTTGTGACGATGTTTCAAATGAAATCAAAGCAAACAACGTACGCTGAATACAAGCAATGATTATTGAAAAGAAAATCAAAGAAATTATTGAATTATGAGTTAATCGTAAAGTCAATATTAGAACCCTGATATGGACTAAACCTTTGCCGATATTGACAGTGAGTCAAAAACTCGTCAGACTTCAAAGTGTTTCAAGTAGATACGCTAAGTTCGCTAACACCGCTGGTTCCGCTGAAGCTAACGATAAATATAGGTGAAAATGAAGCAATCGGAACTGAAATATTGAAGAAAAAAAATCTCGATATCTGAAACTGAAACCCCAATTTTCAACATTCTCGAATAAAAAAAGGATCTGCAAGTCAATTTAGCATAGATTGGATTAAATCGCACCAAAAAGAGACCAAGATTAACTTTAAATGACCCAAAATCCTCCCTATCATGCGAAAAAAAGGTTAAACGACGTTTCCTCTACCTACATGATTGCAAAAACTGAAAGGGAAAATAGAAACGTCAATGCCACTTTTGACCGTTTGATTAATACATAAGGACATCCCCTACAGGTGTTAACTTCACAACGGGGGGAACTGGGTGGAAGGTGACATTGTTCACATTGACACTTCCAACAGCATTGTTACAAGATGCACCAAGGGTTTCTGTTAATTGCTTTTCTAAACAGGACAACAAAAGTCAAAGAAATTCAAAGGTGAATCGAGAATTTAACAAAACCAGGTAAAGAATATATATTGACTTCTGTTGAGAGATATAAAGGTGAAAGGTAGATTATTGATAAAAATCCAAGCAGTATTTTGTGCTGGGGTCCATAAATAGGTAGGAAAAGGTAGTCAAATGCAATTCTTCTAAAATGTACCACTGTGCGAGGATAAAATGAGCAGTAGCAGCATAGCTTCATTTATTATCGTTAGCTTCTGGAAATAATGGATACGAGGTACAGGGTTATGCGGAATGACTGTGGATTGGAAGGGAATAGAATTACCTACTATGTAAGCACTCGTATTTGAATTAATACTATTCATAGAATGACTGAATTTGTATTGACATTGGATGTGCAAGTGCCCAGGATGTAGAGGAATTTGACAAGCAAAAGAGCTTTGGTATCAAAATAATAGGTACCTATCTATTGTTTGGTAGAAGAGGTGAAGAGGCTTCTTTTGATCAAGGTTTGCAGATTTCGGCGACAAACAGACAAATAAATATGCTTTTATCTTTGCCTACAACAGGGCCACAGGAGTGAAAACAGGTAGTGTTGCAGAAGTTGTAGCAGAAGGAGACACCAAACACATAGCCGGAAAACAGCAAACACAGCTTGCAATGCAGAATCAGTAGAAGTAGCCCATTCGACAGAAATGCGGACTATTCCTTCTTTAAACCATAGAACAAGACCTAATACCCTCTCAAGAAACCCTGTATGGAAGCAGATTATATTATTTTCAGGAACTGTTGAGACAATAATGATACGAACTAGGGTCAACTCCATCCGAGCTTTTGTTCCATGCGCCCCAAAAACGTTCATTTCTATATCCCCCACCAAGAAACCCTGTATGGAAGCAGATTATATTATTTTCAGGAACCGTTGAGACAATAATGATACGAACTAGGGTCAACTCCATCCGAGCTTTTGTTCCATGCGCCCCAAAAACGTTCATTTCTATATCCCCCATCTATTGTTCGGTAGATGAGGTGAAGAGGCTTCTTTTGATCAAGGTTTGCAGATTTCGGCGACAAACAGACAAATAAATATGCTTTTTTCTTTGCCTACAACAGGGCCACAGGAGTGAAAACAGGTAGTTTTGCAGAAGTTGTAGCAGAAGGAGACACCGAACACATAGCCGGAAAACAGCAAACACAGCTTGCAATGCAGAATCAGTAGAAGTAGCCCATTCGACAGAAATGCGGACTATTCCTTCTTTAAACCATAGAACAAGACCTAATATCCTCTCAAGAAACCCTGTATGGAAGCAGATTATATTATTTTCAGGAACCGTTGAGACAATAATGATAGGAACTAGGGTCAACTTCATCCGAGCTTTTGTTCCATGCGCCCCAAAAACGTTCATTTCTATATCCCCCATTATTCTCTCTGTATCTTTCAAGTCGTTTTTGTTCTTTTGTCCATTGGAGTTTTCACGCTAGTTAATTTTAGATAAATTTACATTGTTTTCTTTTCGACGCGTAGATTGCTGTCCGGCTTCTCTTTTTCTTTCGGTTGTCAGCATCTTCTTCTGTTCTTCTTGTTAGATTTTGTTTTTGTTACCATGTCAAACTTGTCAATTATCTCGAACATCCCTAGTTTTAGATTTTTCTCTTCAAGGAAAGTATAGACAAGAGTGTAAATGAAGACATAAGTGTAAACAGACTGGACATTCAATATTTCAATGGTTTCATGTACTTTTTATCCAGATCAGTTACCCGCAGAGACACAACAAACATCACAAGCTTCAACAAAACTGCTGAATGCACCAGAATCTAGATTAAAAACAACCATTGTGAGTGATTTAGAACAGGTATTTCACTCGAATAGCAACATGGAAGAAAAATGATTGTTTGAACAACACTGATATAAATAATAACTACGGGCGCATAGAGCATCAAATTTACGATTTCAACTTTCATGTATCCACAATGTTCTCTATCTTCTCAACATGATCTACATATTCGGAATGTACAACATATACAACATATTTATTACTCCACATGGATTTCATGAAACCAACCAGGTACCACAATGTTCCCTATCTTTTCAACATGATCTACATATTCGGAATGTACAACATATAGGTACAACATATTTATTACTCCACATGGATTTCATGAAACCAACCAGGTGACCCCCATGTGGCGCGATGAAAATATTAAAATCAATCGTGTAGAGCATCAAATTTACGATTTCAACTTTCATGTATCCACAATGTTCCCTATCTTCTCAACATGATCTACATATTCGGAATGTACAACATATACAACATATTTATTACTCCACATGGATTTCATGAAACCAACCAGGTGACCCCCATGTGGCGCGATGAAAATATTAAAATCAATCGTGACCACTCATAAATAACCTCATCGTGCACAGGGGGAAACGTAGACTCATTTTTCAAACCCTTTTTTTCGAACTCTTTTTTTGGTGCATAAATCAATTAGGAAGAATTAGAAACAGAAGACGACGAGGTAAAAATAATGGAAGGAATCACAGAGAAAAGAAACGTAGACTCATTTTTCAAACCCTTTTTTGAACTCTTCTTTTGGTGCATAAATCAATTAGGAAGAATTAGAAACAGAAGACGACGAGGTAAAAATAATGGAAGGAATCACAGAGAAATCTTGGAGAGCACTCCCCGCGAGGTTAATAATTGCCGGCCTTGGACTCCTGTGTAGGGGGCACCTGAAGATACCATTGACCTCCTGGGGGCACCCGTCCGGCCAGACCTAGCGTGCAACGTCTGGGCATACCGGTATTATTTAGTGGGAATATATATTTCATAATCTTCCATATTATATTTCGTGTTATTAAGTTTTATATTGGGTTTTTTATAATCGTTTCTGAACGATCCCATGTCATTGTTATTGTTTATTTGATTGTCTTTAATGTTCTTCACCGGTGTGCCGGGTCACATGCGATGAAACGGTTTTCTGTGAACGAGTTTGAACTGTTTGGATTTATCACGACAATGTCAGTGTCAAGTGTTTGGAATTGAAAAACTGTTCTTTAGATCGCAGGTAAACATAAAACTAGACTGTTTATATTAGGTGCGTGGTCAAATGAAAACCATGGAATATGGAAACATCTGATTTTGGAAAACAAAAGTTAGGTAACATTTATGAAGAAGGGGCTTCAAATAGATTTCTTAGAGACCAACATGCCCACATAAAAAAGCTATACGAATGCGGAAATTCAAACCAAAGATAGGAGGATGGAAATAAATATCCGTGGAAAGAAAATTAGGAGAACAAAACATGAAGCAAAAAACAAGAAATCAAGGATAAATAATTCGAAGGGAAAAAAAAATACCTCGCAAACTAACATTGAACAAACTGAGCAAAGAAATAATAATACTAAAGTATCATTAAAGAAATTAATGGACATAGCAAAAGATACAAACCTAAGAAATATGAAGAAAAAAATACCTCGCAAACTAACATTAAACAAACTGAGCAAAGAAATAATAATACTAAAGTATCATTAAAGAAATTAATGGACATAGCAAAAGATACAAACCTAAGAAATATGAAAGAAGAGCGAGCAAGAGAGAATGACATAATTTATCTCTCTCATTTCCTCTCTCCACGAGTAGGAGGAGAAAAGGAAAAGAAGGAGAAAGAAAAATAAGGAAGAAGAACAAGAAGGAGATGTCATAATAAATGTTTATATAATTTTTCCCTTTTTTTCAAATACAGGGATGGTTACTTTGTCCTTCCTTGGGAGAGAAGCATTTGTAATGAGAATCCTTCCATTCTTGTCTAGAAATCTAGAATGTCTGGTCTCTGAATGAAGCTTTTCAAATTTTGTATAAGTATACCTAGGTAACATATTTCATTTATGCATGTAATGACAATTTTCTTATTGATGTGGATAGATTCTTTGATAAAATTATGATATGATAGCGTTCAAGTATCAGTTAGGTAATCATCAAATTGTTCACCAAGATGCCTATCCTCACTAGAAATTCAACAATTGAAGATGAAAACAAACATAAGTAGGTACCTATAATGAAAAGTCTATATCACACAAAAATTAAGCGTATAATTTTTCCCTTTTTTTTTCAAATACAGGGATGGTTACTTTGTCCTTCCTTGGGAGAGAAGCATTTGTAATGAGAATCCTTTCAGTCTTGTCTAGAAATCTAGAGTGTCTGGTCTCTGGATGAAGCTTTTCAAATTTAATATACGAGTAGGTAACTTATTTTATTTATGCATGTAATGGCAATATTCTTATTGATGTGGATAGAGTCTTTGATAAAATTATGATACCGTTCAAGTATCAGTTAGGTAATCATCAAATTGTTCACCAAGATGCCCATCCTCACTAGAAATTCAACAATTGAAGATGAAAACAAACATAAGTAGGTACCTATAATGAAAAGTCTATATCACACAAAAATTAAGCTTTACAGCTCATCTTGGATTCGAATATGTTGCTAACTGCTGAGGCGATGGTTTGTGGCAAAGTTCTGGAGTGCCATTTGGAGTAAACAGTGCTCCTTGCGGATAGCCTAAATGTTACTTTCAAAGTTGTTTTGATTAAATTAGTTTTTAAAATCTAGTCGAATTCTTTTAAAAATACACTTGTTTGTTATTGATTACCTAGTTTTAATTTATCGGGAACAGTGTGAAAGATGTAAAACTATTGCACAAGCATAGAGTTTGATTGGTGCATTTTCATTTATGACGATGGTTTCCAATGTTGAGTTTAGATATTTCCATGTTAAGTTGTGAACCTCTAGCAAAGTTGTATTCTTCTATCATGTTTTTTATACGTTCCATTGTTTTTTGATTTGAGTGGATATTTTAATGTTTGTCCGAATAGTGGATTCTTGAATGTTCCTGATTTATTTGTGAAACTGTTAAAGTTCAATAAAATGAAATTAATTAACTATCTAAAATGGAAAAAGGCAGTATTAGGTGCAATGTGTTTGAATTAGGTGCAATTTATTAAAAATATATTTAAAAAACTCTGACTATTTCTAGAGGACATTGAAGTGAAATGGATTTATCTAATTGACCTTCGGCCAAAGACACCTTTTATAGTTTCAAACTGATCAATCTCAGAAAGGAGACTGTTCCACCATGGGTCATGGGGTACCATGGGTCTTTCAATTTTAAGTGCCTTCTGATATTCTGAGGTTGGTAGACCTGGTACAGCAAACTTGCTTTTGAAACTCTTGTAAACAAAACCTAACCGCGAAATTTCAAAATTCAACACATGACTCGTAAAATCGACAAAATGTGTTTTGACTACCCCCAAGTTAAAAATGTTAATCACAGTTTTTTTGTTTTAAAAAATTCTTTATTTGGTTTTTTCTAAGACAATATCTTAAAAACATGGAACCATTAAAAATTACCACCAAGCTGACCAAGTTGCAACAACTAAGTGATTTATTGACCATTATTTACAAGGAGAGGGTGTTACCCTTTCAATTTCATTGTTAAACAAAGCACCACTCCAGAATACCCTAGATCACGCTCTAGTATGTTAATTAAAAGTAATAAAATCTGAAAAAAGTCGTGTTTTTCTTTCTCCCAACGAAAATACACATAAACTTTAAATATCAAGTCACAGTCTTATGCATGAACACTTTATAGTTATTCACATTATAAGGGCACAGGTCCGAGTTGTTTCAGAAACATATTTAATACAACGTCATGCTATTTGTTTTTATGATTTATGAAATGTGGTCACGTAATCAATCAATCATTGCTTTCAGTTTGAGTGTTCTGTGAGCTCCGACCAAACCTTTAAACTGACGGGCAAACACTCTGGCGAATTGTTTTTCTAGTTGTTTCATTAGTTCATGTTCCCAATAAGACCCTCAGACAGGACAGTATTTAAGTATGTTAATATGGACTACAGCATCAAATCAACTGAGGACTACCAACTTCTTCCAAAATTTTAACCTATTGGAATTGATGATTCTCATGAAAAATATAACTGTCCAAATGTATTTTTTTCGTAAAGATCGTCAAAAATAATAAATAATCCGAAGGACGGACAGTATTTAAGTATGTTAATATTGACTACAGCATCAAATCAACTGAGGACTACCAACTTCTTCCAAAATTTTAACCTATTGGAATTCCAAACCTCGGCGATGGATGATATTCGTTTGGAAAAAAATCAATATCCCCAAGTTATATGCACAGGTAATGGACATATTACATGTTATCAACCTACAAGCATAATGTATTCTCGGCAATTTAATTCCCTTAATGAAATGATTTCATGCTCGGTTAATACGTAGAATAGTAGGTAATATTAAAAAATTAATACGGAACGCCCATTTGTAATATTGAAAATTGGCTCTTCTTCATCTGATGTTGCATGTTATCCATGTTGAAGATGTTGCAAGCTTGATGAAGCTACGCGGTGAATATGTTATTCATTAAAATTCTGTGCTCACCACCGAATTCATTAGTAACGCCTCTTTATATCTTGTCTAGTAATTAGATTTTACAGCTCTTATGTTATTCATTAAAATTCTGTGCTCACCACCGAATTCATTAGTAACGCCTCTTTATATCTTGTCTAGTAATTAGATTTTACAGCTCATCTTGGATTCGAATATGTTGCTAACTGCTGAGGCGATGGTTTGTGGCAAAGTTCTGGAGTGCCATTTGGAGTAAACAGTGCTCCTTGCGGATAGCCTAAATGTTACTTTCAAAGTTGTTTTGATTAAATTATTTTTTAAAATCTAGTCAAATTCTTTTAAAAATACACTTGTTTGTTATTGATTACCTAGTTTTAATTTATCGGGAACAGTGTGAAAGATGTAAAACTATTGCACAAGCATAGAGTTTGATTGGTGCATTTTCATTTATGACGATGGTTTCCAATGTTGAGTTTAGATATTTCCATGTTAAGTTGTGAACCTCTAGCAAAGTTGTATTCTTCTATCATGTTTTTATAACGTTTCAGTCTGCGTTCATGTTCAACTGATAACCCATCAAAGTCCTTTCCATTCTAGTGTTCTCATTTAACACTCAAGTTTGTCTAGAGTGATGTACAATAGAAATTCTAAATATTATTGCTAGTACCAAACACATACATCAACTTTTTCATCAAGTTGTTTTAGATCTAGATGAAGCTTTGGGGATATCATTAATTGGTCTCTCTTTTGAAAACTTCATTATTCAAAATTTCATCCTTACTTGGATGTTGTTCTGTAGGAATAGAAACATTTATGCGGCTATTTTAGGATTTTCAGGCCTTTCTAAAAATGTATGAAGATTTTCTCTCTCTCGCAATATTCGTGATATCATTAATTGGTCTCTCTTTTGAAAACTTCATTATTCGAAATTTCATCCTTACTTGGATGTTGTTCAGTAGGAATAGAAACATTTATGCGGCTATTTTAGGATTTTCAGGCCTTTCTAAAAATGTATGAAGATTTTCTCTCTCTCGCAATATTCGGTTTCAAAAGGCTTTCCATGAAAATATGATTGTAACCGCATAGAAAGCCAGACACCACTCTCTTTCATCTTCCACTTCACTCTATGCATTACCTCTTTGCCATTCTCTCGGTTTCATTTTTCATTTTATTTTCAATGCAGGATACAGAGTTCCATTTCAGTCTTGTATCTGTCTCTCATGTTTCTGTATATGGAGGATCATGCCTCTATGCAGTCAGAGTTGTGGTTAGAGTGCCTTCATTTCCCTAGAAGTCTCTTTCAAATGATGCTATGATAAAAAGCTTCTCTACACAGACTATCTTCTTGGAATGAAAGGCTTTTCCAAATTATAATGATGATTTTATTTTCTACAATCTCGCTTGATAATGTTCACGAGATTGAGATTCGAACTTTACGAGTTGGAAGTTTGTGTTAAAAATTAATAGAGGACTATTAAAAATAAAATATACTATAGTCGAACATAAAATTCCCATCCTTCTTTTTTTTTTTTTTTTTTTTTTTTAAGGGGTTTGAGAGAGGGAACTGTAACATCCTTCTTAGTCCAGCAATTTTCGTCAGTAAAATCGAGTCTTGTCTTCAAGTGTTCGATAAAAAGGAATTTATTACAGCAAATATTTGGTCAGAAAATACAAAAAGTATTCACAGCAAAATAGTTCTTTAATTGAAGTTATTGAAGTAGATTAATATCTATGACTTGAACTCTCCGAAGATTGCTTTGAAATTTTCACAAAGACTTCTAATTTGCACCATGGCTGGATTGATAGAAGAATATATTAAGAGAATTTACCAATACATAATGTACAACATTATTTGTGTTAAAATATGTATTTTTACTATCACACTATTAAAAGACCTGATAATTTTTCTTTTCTTTAGAAAAACAAATGACAGTTATACAGAAGAATCCTAACCCATATCAAGATTTCCCTTGAATTAAAACGACTTCAACACTTCTCGTAAATAGAAGATGTAAAGTTGTCAGGATTTTTATGAATACTTCAAAAATGAACGAAACTATTACTCAGGGCAATTCTCTAGCTATAAATTTGAAGGTTTTTATTACAGTTTTTTATGTGTAAATCTGCATTTATCTGCCTGCATCTCGAAATATGGAGATGAAACGTACACTATAAATTTCTGTGCTTTCATAGTTTTTTAGAAGTGCATGTTTACTACGGCTTAACCCGTTTAAGAGATGTTGGTTATAACCTAAATTTGGTATCATTATGGTTTCTCACGCTATTGAAGGAACCGATTATGATGCAGAGAATCTTTGAAGATCGAATGTTTTGAATTTAAAAATGTAAACATTCGGAGCGAGATACAGATTTGAGATTTGTTCGGTGCTCATCACAAACATCAAAATTCATTTTTTTATATTGGTGGATGTGTCAGAATCACCTCTTGTACTGGTGACTGGTTGGTGGATGTGCTAAAATTACCATTTGTGTTATATTGGTGACCTCAGAAACCGCATGCATTTTAATGCTCTTGTTCTTCAATTAGTTTGGCGATGACTTTCAGCTGACTTCCATCACGCCTTTGACTAAATTGAATCCGTTACGAAGCTTCTCTTCGGAAGCGTAAAGATCTTTTGTTGACACAGTAAAGCAATTAAGTCTAGTGTAAAGGGACAGTATCATATCTTTTGAAGATAATTATATTGGTGGATGCGTCTAAATCACCATGTCTTGTATACTAATGATTGGTTGGTGGGTGTATCAATATCCAATTTTATGTGTTGTGATGGTTGATGTGCTAAATTCACCATTTGTATTAATGGATGTGCCGAAATTACCACTTAGTCTGTTCAGCTTTTATTTACTCATTTCTTTAATTATTTCAAGACATTTCATATTATTTTCTTCAAAACAAGTAAAATTATTAATTAATATTTCGTAGGTATTATTCTGGAGACCATAATGATGATAATAATAGTTGAGTTATTATTTCTGACAGTGACAGTTGACTTACCAGGCAGGAGACTCCTTGTAATAATTTTCCTATGTTGAGGTAAGGAACATAGGTATTATTCTGGAGACCATAATGATAATGATAGTTGAGTTATTATTTCTGACAGTGACAGTTGACTTACCAGGCAGGAGACTCCTTGTAATAATTTTCCTATGTTGAGGTAAGGAACTAACAACTGTGACTAGGAAACAGGCTATGGCTAAACAATTAAACACACTAGTAGACATGATTGACTGAGAATTTAATAAGCTAACACTTAAAACGAGGAAAAACAAATATTGAAATCGCTACGGATTTCGTTGAAAAAGATATTGAAATCACAACAAATTTAGTTGAAGATTTTACCGGTGTGATACGCGGATCACAATTGGTTTTCTTTTTAGGACTTTATCTTCGGTCAGAGTTTGATTTTTAGCTTATTCTACAACACCATTTTTAAACTCACTAAACACTTCCATTTTAGCGGATTTGAGATTATATTTAAATCATTTGATAATTTACACATTCACCACAATTTCCTTTTAGGACTTTATCTTCGGTCAGAGTTTGATTTTTAGCTTATTCTACAACATCATTTTTAAACTCACTAAACACTTCCATTTTAGCGGATTTGAGATTATATTTAAATCATTTGATAATTTACACATTCACCACAATTTCTAGGAGCACCAATTCATGACATTATGAGAAAAGTAAAAATGAGATTATGAGATGGTTATTTATTTATTTTGTTAATATTTTTGTGAACTTTATAATTTGCAGAATTATTTTATAGGCAAATATAACTAGTAATTTTATAAAATTTCACTGTAATTTTATTTTACTGTTATTTCTATATCTGTTATTTTATTTTTTAGCTCTAAAGATATAGGTATAACCTATTTAATCAAATGGATAAATTAACAGAAAATGCGTACGCGGATAAAAATGTCAAGCTCGAATATCGTTTAATTTTAACTTTAAAACAAATATGACGAAGAAAATAATAATTTCAAAAATAAAAAAAAATCGAAATTAAATCGCACTCCTAACGAATTTAAAAAACACACTCCGAAAAAAGAAATATCAAACTTCAAACGTTTCGGGAGAGATGTAACATCATCAACGCAACAGCACAGACTGAGCAGCTTGCATTATTATTATTAGTGCGGCTCGAAATGTTATCCCTAATCAGTACCGAACAACCAATGAGATTGAATCATGAGGTTTCCTTCTATGTTATTATTATTGGTCACTTGATTTCTAAAAGAAGAAGCGATGCACTTTTCTATTTAGAAAATGAAAAGTTTTCCTTGTGTAATTTCAACTTTTCACTTTCTATTTGCTTTACAAAATTCAAGATTTGATTAGAACGTCTGGCTCTGGAACTTGACACAAAATCCCACATATCCGGACCCAAAGGGCCAAAACTTTCAGAAACACGTGTTGGTGGAGGTGTCAAATCACGACTTTGCTTCATAAGTAGGTAGTTCTAACAATATGTGGAAGGTTTCCCTCTATGTTATTATTATTGGTCACTTGATTTCTAAACGAAGAAGCGATGCAGTTTTCTATTTAGAAAATGAAAAGTTTTCCTTGTGTAATTTCAACTTTTCACTTTCTATTTGCTTTACAAAATTCAAGATTTGATTAGAACGTCTGGCTCTGGAACTTTACACAATATCCCACATATCCGGACCTAAAGGGCCAAAACTTTCAGAAACACGTGTTGGTGGAGGTGTCAAATCACGACTTTGCTTCATAAGTAGGTAGTTCTAACAATATGTGGTATTGTACTTCCATCGTCTTGGTGGGTATACTTTATCGATGGCTGGCTTTTCTTTACTTTCCACATTGTTGGGAATGGTTAAGACGTTTACTTATTGAAAATATTGAAATCCATCTAGCACCTACGCTACGTCCCGTCCTTATGTTTCATTTTATTCTTGCTACTTTAGGTAATACTCCTGTTATCTTTTTACCTGCTTCATGTTTATCAATTGTTAGAGTAAAAGAAACTTTCAGTACTTCCAAAACAGTTCAAATTTATTTTTATCTACATTTTTATCTTGGATTGAATATTTTTCCAATCAATATCCTGATATCATTTTTGCCGCATCATCCTCTCTTTGATTTTTTTTCTTTGTCCACTTCAACTTTTAGTCCTTTTCCTGATTCATCATCAAGAAATTGGAAAGACTTGTGCAATCCCCTCTAATAGGATGAGTAATTGAACTTTTTTTTTTACTTTTTACGTTTGGAGTAAACACACTCTCGAGATTCTTCTGAATAGTGAAGACGGCACTGCTGGCACCACATCTTCTTCTCAGCTTCATTCATAAATTGACCTCAGTATGGTTCACATTCACAGTAGGACAATCTTCGTGTAAGAATTCACAAGATTTATTAGGGTTTATTATTATTTCGGGTATTTTATTATTATTTTTAGTTTTTTTTTACTTATTATTTGATTTTTTTACTTCTTATTTTTAGATCCGGGGTTCCATTTAGACTTGAAAATTTCAGGTGTAATTTTAACATTGTTTATATTTTGTTCAAAAATTGACTTGGATTAGATAGATTTTTTTCTTCTTCTAACTGCATTACTGCATACAATAAAATGATTTGTGACACTTTCACCGATAGTTATAGGTACTTGATAATATTGTTCATCATTGTTTTGAATGTACGTGTAGGTAGCTAGGTAGTACCGTTTATGAAAGATAGTACCATTTTGGTAACAATGATACTCATACTCGTTACCCCTTGTCTGTGATACTCATAGACAAGGGGTAACGTCTCCTTATTTCTATAATAATGTTTTCAAAATTTGTTATGTACCTATCTATAATATATTATGAAATAAAGAGATGTAAATGTTAAAAAAAAAAAAAAAAAAAACCTCCTACCAGTCAGTCCTCTCCATGATCGTATGAATAGCTTTAATGTTCCCATCCAATACGTATAAATAGGAGAATAGTTGAAAACAATTGTCAGCTGGTATGAATGCAGTGCTTGCAGTAGTTAAAGCTCAGATTAGCAGCATATAGTTACCCAGCCCCGCGGACGGTAAGGTGGGGACACACCGGCGCCATGAGGCAGCTTTGCGGAAAGGCGGTGTTGAAAGTTGATTTTGGAGAAAATGTTTGTTACGAACACTGCCGTGGCAAAGTTAGATTAAACTGTTCGTTGAAAATCTAAGTGCTCTTCCTGGTTCAGATTCAAAGTATTTGTGAAAACATCAAGCCATCAAGCATCAAGCTTGCCGAGAGGCGCACGAACGTCAAAAGTTCAAAGCGCCGCCACCCAGCCTATATTAACACGAAATTAAGAGAGTAAATCTGTTCGTTGAAAATCTAAGTGCTCTTCCTGGTTCAGATTCAAAGTATTTGTGAAAACATCAAGCATCAAGCTTGCCGAGAGGCGCACGAACGTCAAAAGTTCAAAGCGCCGCCACCCAGCCTATATTAACACGAAATTAAGAGAGTTTTGCCAGCCTAGTTTGCTTAGTTGGTAGTGCGTCTGCCTTGTAAGAGCTGGGCCGCGGGTTCGATTCCCGCCCGGGGCGGATTTTATCCTGATGGGATAATGTTCGTTCTCGGAACGGCTGGCTTTCTCCTATCCTGTCTTCCTTCTCTCTTCGATTTCGGGACGATAAGACCATAGCAGTTACAGTTCCCCCTGTCAAACCCTGTCTTCCTTCTCTCTTCGATTTTGGGACGATAAGACCATAGCAGTTACAGTTAGTTCCCTCTGTCAAACCTCTTAAAAAAAAAAAAAAAAAAGGCTGTCTTTCTCCTCTCCTAAGAGAGTTTCATGGTTTTCGGCATATTTTCTTATCGTGCCCAAATTCGCCGCAAAGATTCCGCAAAGTTGCTGTGGTTCGCAGATGTGTACTATTGTGTACGCACCTTTACAGCGTTCCCAATGACTCCAGCAAATTGTGGAGCCTATAAATCGACCGAAGTTATTCTGAATTCAAGTGTTCTTGTAAATTCTGAAGTAGCAGCATAGCTTCATTTATTATCGTTAGCTTCTGGAAATAATGGATACGAGGTACAGGGTTATGCGGAATGACTGTGGATTGGAAGGGAATAGAATTAAAAAAAAAAAAGGAATTTTAATTGTGTTAAGCATATTTAAATGCTTGTCACAAACATCGTTCCCCGATTATTTCGTAACTGAAAGTGAAGATCTGTTAATCTTCAATAGAACTCCAGTCTTATTCTTCAACAACAATAAGATTAGGTATTATTGATTGTTTCTTTCTGAGATATGATGAACAGTTGAACACCCCATGAATCACGGTTGTCTATATGATTCCGGAATACCTAGTGACCAAAAATCTGCTGACCGACTATACATTCCTACTAGCTAGCTAGCTAGTAGGAATGCTAGTAGGAAGCTAGATACCATTGGTATTTGAGAAAACAACAAATGAAATAATGGAAAAAAATAGACAGATATTTGGATAGAACTTCTCTGAATGGAGAACATTGTGAGATTGTTTATGTGTCTATTGTCTGGAGAGAGGCAGAAGATACAGATTGCGTGGGGGAATAGGAACAGGTACTTTCGTCTAGGAATTCTACCGAACATTCTTTAAGTTGCACCAAGGAGCACTAAAGTTACTAAAGAATCTGAAGATGATGTACCTACCCATTTAGTAAGAAGTTCCATCGACCGTTGAATAACTCAACGGTTCATCTGCAACCTTCGTTTTTTTTTCGGCATGACCGATCAATTCCCTCTTGAAGATGTCCAGAAAAAACTAAAAGGCCAAGTGGAGAAGACTACGACACACATTAATTATCGACAGTCCATTTTCAATCTCTTTTCGCTCAATGACCGAATTCCATCGATAAATGGATCACTTCAAGAAGATTCCTTTACAGTTTCTGTTAATAATTTAATTTTAGGATAATTTATTTATTGTTCCATATACATAAATTGCTTAGAACATATACCTACATATATAAAAAAAACTACAGAACAACATGGTAGAGGTCATAGCAACAAAGTAAACTCTGTCAAAACCCAACGCATAAGACAAAACCATGAACAACCTATCTATTGTTTGGTAGAAGAGGTGAAGAGGCTTTGATCAAGGTTTACAGATTTCGGCGACAAACAGACAAATAAATATGCTTTTCTCTTTGCCTACAACAGGGCCACAGGAGTGAAAACAGGTAGTGTTGCAGAAGTTGTAGCAGCAGGAGATACCAAACACATAGCCGGAAAACAGCAAACACAGCTTGCAATGCAGAATCAGTAGAAGTAGCCCATTCGACAGAAATGCGGACTATTCCTTCTTTAAACCATAGAACAAGACCTAATATCCTCCCAAGAAACCCTGTATGGAAGCAGATTATATTATTTTCAGGAACCGTTGAGACAATAATGATACGAACTAGGGTCAACTCCATCCGAGCTTTTGTTCCATGCGCCCCAAAAACGTTCATTTCTATATCCCCCATTATTCTCTCTGTATCTTTCAAGTCGTTTTTGTTCTTTTGTCCATTGGAGTTTTCACGCTAGTTAATTTTAGATAAATTTACATTGTTTTCTTTTCGACGCGTAGATTGCTGTCCGGCTTCTCTTTTTCTTTCGGTTGTCAGCATCTTCTTCTGTTCTTCTTGTTAGATTTTGTTTTTGTTACCATGTCAAACTTGTCAATTATCTCGAACATCCCTAGTTTTAGATTTTTCTCGTTTCCATCCATTAGAGGCAGTTGCATTTCTCTCTGAAGTCGTCTTGTGTTGATGGGGGTTGATACATTGTTAATTTCCCAGAAGAGTGTGCCATCATACATATGTCAGGAAACTAATGATGTGTATACCTTGCACCTACTTACTACTGTTTTCTTTTTCAGAAGGGATATTTAGCTTCCCATCATTATAATTTATTTCCACTCTCATGTCTTCAGGACCTTCAATTTGAAATTCCCTTGTACATGGATTTTCTTTATTTCCAGTCAGAATATTTTCCAGTCAGAATATCTGTTCTTTTCCTACACTGTGACTTGGATTGATCTTCTACCATCCATTAGAGGCAGTTGCATTTCTCTCTGGAGCAGTGTTGTCTTGTGTTAATAGGGGTTGATACATTGTTTCTTTTCCCAGAAGAGTGTGCCATCATATGTCAGGACACTAATGATGTGTATACCTTGCACCTACTTACTACTGTTTTCTTTTTCAGGAGGTGTATTTAGCTTTACATCATTATAATTTATTTCCATGCTGGTGTCTTCAGGACCTTCAATGTGAAATTCCTTGGTGCATGGATTTCCGATATTTCCAGTGAGAATATTTGACCTACTGTTGCTGCTGTATTGTGACTTGTACTGAACGGAACGTATATATTGTGAGTCGGGCTTTTCTTGGATCCCTCATTAGAAGAGACCAAATCAGAGCTACAGACGCTACAGTCATGATGTCTCTATGAAATACAAACTAGAAACTAGAGTCTTCTTTAGTGATGGTTTCACGGTTATATCGCTCTCAAGAGTGATAATATAAAAAGCTGCTTTGATATCTCTTATCACTTGAGAGTGTTCATAAATAACAATTTGTTACGAGCATCCAAATCTTTCTACTTTCTTCAGTCTCTGCCATGTATCGTGTCATGCTCTTGACTATTATTCGTGGTATAATATTTTCTATGACTATTAACTATAGTTTTCGTTGTATTTGGTCCTATCACAATGATCAGATCCATTAGTTCCTTAATGTCTTCAGACTTTCTTCCTAATGGGTGCACCTACACACCAGACGGTAACTTGATAGCACATTCCACGTGTAATTCTAGTAGGCGTGTGTACAAGACACGTGCTGGGTATTGTTCTTGATATAACACAAGCTATTGTTCTTTGGATAAGCATAATGTGCACAAGAGTATCATCTGTATCGTTTCAATTAGTGAATGGAGTTATTCGATAGGCCTGTGACCTCATTGTCAAAGGCTGAATGAACAGTAGTGATGATAAGTGATAATGATAACACTAGGTTTTTGACGCTAGGTATTAGACTGCGCTGGATTGATAAATATGATTGCAAATCCAACTACATTATCTACAATCAATATGGGATTATTTAGCTAAAAGCTCGACTCGTTATTCATGCTGTCTCCAGAAATTTGGACACTCAAATGCCGTTCGATCTTACCTACTTTATATGGGTTCCAGTCGATGGATCGGTTTTGGTCGAATGCGCCTTTACATAAAAGTACACAGATGCAATTATTTTATCTGGAAAGGTTCAATCAGCAATTCAGAGCATCATTTGGAGAACTCTGCATCAGACTGGTACAGGTGCTTCTGCACATGATGTGCAAATGAAGCATAAAAGAGAACAAAAATACAAACCCTGTGAGCACTGAGCATAGAGACATTGAAACAAACACAGAAGCAAATAAAACAGAATTAAATCATCGATACAGGTACCTATTCAATGCAATGTTCCTTCCCCTCCAGGTTCAATTTTAATTAACAAGACTCAGAGCCAGTACAAAGTAAAAGAAGATTAAGCGGAATATTTATACGCTATTAGCACAGCGTTCAAATCAATAGCAATCAAAGTACGTAGAAGTAGTAGATTAGCACCAATCAAAGCTGAAAAAAAAAGCAGAAAACACAAATCTGATAATCCACAAAAGGTACTGATCTACTGATAATCCACAAAAGGTATGACGTAATATTACAGAGGAAAACATATATCTTGACCATTATGGGACTAGAAGTGACGTCCTTTAGACGTGGAAATTTTTGCGAAATGAGGAATGTCAATTCGAAATGCAGAATGCAAAGTACTAAATTTAAATCAACATAGTCACTATCCGGATCAGCATTTTATTGACGTGTTGCATCACCCTGTCTTATACGCTATCCGTATATTACATCATCGATTGGCTGTTTTTGCAGTTGTGCAAATACTCCTCCTCTTCTCTTCGCTGTTTCGTTCGCATTTTGTTGAAATTTTATTTCTGCTTTTCAAAAGGAACAGAGTGGGATATAAGAGGTACGAGCTTAGAGCTTTTGACAAGAGGAAAACAGTGTGACCTTAGCTCAGACGTAAAGGGATTAACACTCGATGTAACGCTGAAAGTCGATTCTACAGAACAGGTGGCTACTTTTGACGTATTTTATTCAATTCTCTGCCAAGTAGGTTTTCACTGATAAAACTAAGAATTTTATAAAATATGATCTTTTAAATCAAATATTTCTTCAATAGGTATACAGATAATAAAGTTCAACTTCCCATGGTCCATAACACAAGGTGCGTTGCCTCACTGGATGACACTGAAAATCATCATTTGCTCCAGAAAGGCTCTAAAGTCCAAAACTTGAACATACATACACATAATGAAAGTAATCCACAACATAATTAGAACAATAATCATCACATTTGAAAGTCAAGAGCATGACACGCCGGCTGTAAATCCTGACATTCCAGTCACAAATGAATTCATTTCAATTAGATAATATGTTAGCATGGTTTTCAACTTTGTATCCACCTACACCACTGGGGCGTTCAAAGTTTCAAGCTTTTTGCAGCAGCTATAGATTCTATAGATATATGATCGTGTGTAATAATTTAGTAAGAGGTACGAGCTTAGAGCTTTTGACAAGAGGAACAGTGTGACCTTAGCTCTAGCTAGACGTAAAGAGATTAACAGCGTAGGCTACGGGAGGACTCGATGTAACGCTGAAAGTCGATTCTACAAAACAGGTGGCTGCTTTTGACGTATTTTATTCAATTCTCTGCCACGTAGGTTTTCACTTATAAAACTGAGAATTTCATAAAACATGACCTTTTGATTCAAATCAAAGACTTCTTCAATAGCTTTATACTCTTTACTAATAAATAAGTCCACAACTGCCCATGGTCCATGACACAAGCTGTCAAGTTGTGTTGCCTCTCTGTATGATACTAAACATTATTTGCTCCAGAAGGGCTCTAAAGTCCAAAACATGAACATACATACACAATATGGAAGTAATCCACAACATAATTAGAACAATAATCATCACATTTGAAAGTCAAGAGCATGATACGCCGGCTGTTAATCCTGACATTCCAGTCACAAATGAATTCATTTCAATTAGAATGATAATACCTATGTTACCATGGTTTTCAACTTTGTGTCCACCTACGCCACTGGGGCGTTCAAAGTTTCAAGCTTTTTGCAGCAGCTATAGATTCTATAGATATATGATCGTGTGTAATAATTTAATTATTGTCAGAGAAATGTGTTGTGTACACATTAAAATCCCCGCTACTACAAGTGCTAATATAGAGAGAACAATTATTTATGCTTCTTAACCCTTTGGAGGTTTCAAGTGGTTGGAGCCGACTTTACAGTGGTCAGAAATCACTAACTCAATGTGTGTTATTTTTATGCCCCCCTTTATTGTTTTTAAACCTTTTTAACCCATCGTACGATTGTTGTTTTGTGATTTGTGGAAATTGCAGAAACACCATTTCGTGTATTTCTGAGTAAATTCCCAATTATGTTAGACAGTTAGCAACCCATCATACGATTGTTGTTTTGTGATTTGTGGAAATTGCAGAAACACCATTTCGTGTATTTCTGAGTAAATTCCCAATTATGTTAGACAGTTAGAATTTGTTGCATTAGATGGGTAAGTTTTCCAGGACTTCATCTCGAGTTTCATAGCTATTCGTGATATAAAGACTAGTTTGTCGGAACTTGCATCATACCAGGAATAACTCAGACACAATTTCCAGGAGCTGGAATATATACCTACGGTCTATACGTTATCCAGATGGATATGGCAGCAATGAGTCATCAACCCAAAATGAAAGAACCAATCAGAATGCGAGAATTCCTTGCATTCCATCTCGAGTTTCATAGCTATTCGTGTTATAAAGACTAGTTTGTCGGAACTTGCATCATAGGTACCAGGAATAACTCAGACACAATTTCCGGGAGCTGGAATATATACCTACGGTCTAGTAGACTGGGGAGTTCATCAGATCTACTGAAAGTTCTGACTAACCCCATTAAGGCATTTACAATTTAATATCCCAAACCGATACTACGTGTGAAACATTGGATTTTACATTTGCCATCTCTTAATTCTCTTAATCCGACCTGATATAACGCGGCCTGAGTCGGGTTAAATGGAGAACTTGTAGTTTTATCAAGTAATAATTTCAATACCATACCCAGGAATAACTCTATAACTCAGACACAATTTCCAGGAGCTGGAATATATACCTACGGTCTAGTGGATTGGGGAGTTCATCAGATCTACTGAAAGTTCTGACTAACCCCATTAAGGCATTTACAATTCAATATCCCAGGCCAATACTACCTGATGTGAAACATTGGATTTTACATTTGCCATCTCTTAATCCGACCTGATATAACGCGGCCTGAGTCGGGTTAAATGGAGAACTTGTAGTTTTATCAAGTAATAATTTCAATACCATAGGATTGGGGAGTTCATCAGATCTACTGAAAGTTCTGACTAACCCCATTAAGGCCTTTACAATTTAATATCCCAGGCCGATACTACCTGTGAAACATTGGATTTTGCATTTGCTATCTCTTAATCCGACCTGATATAACGCGGCCTGAGTCGGGTTAAATGGAGAACTTGTAGTTTTATCAAGTAATAATTTCAATACCATACCAAACAGAAGCTCCAAACCAATACACCCAGCGGCTGCACCAGGCCTCGCGCTATTTATTATCCAACGATATTGTTTTTATATTTATTCAAATGAAGAATATTATTGTCCCGACGATTTCCATCGATATAAAGTATAAACAGTCCTCTCCATGATCGTATGAATAGCTTTAATGTTCCCATCCAATACGTATAAATAGGAGAATAGTTGAAAACAATTGTCATCAAAAGTAGACGCAACCAATTCACCAATGAGTCACATAAGGTAAACCATAGAATCATGAACCAATTTATCAGTAAATTATCACTTGTAGTCAAATAAGACGGCGTTAATTTAATCAAGACTTTGTTTACTATACATGAATCACTGACTTACATAGTTCCAGTTCTCCAGCATTTGATAGAGTTGTGTTGTGACGATGTTTCAAATGAAATCAAAGCAAACAACGTACGCTGAATACAAGCAATGATTATTGAAAAGAAAATCAAAGAAATTATTGAATTATGAGTTAATCGTAAAGTCAATATTAGAACCCTGATATGGACTAAACCTTTGCCGATATTGACAGTGAGTCAAAAACTCGTCAGACTTCAAAGTGTTTCAAGTAGATACGCTAAGTTCGCTAACACCGCTGGTTCCGCTGAAGCTAACGATAAATATAGGTAAAAATGAAGCAATCGGAACTGAAATATTGAAGAAAAAAAATCTCGATATCTGAAACTGAAACCCCAATTTTCAACATTCTCGAATAAAAAAAGGATCTGCAAGTCAATTTAGCATAGATTGGATTAAATCGCACCAAAAAGAGACCAAGATTAACTTTAAATGACCCAAAATCCTCCCTATCATGCGAAAAAAAGGTTAAACGACGTTTCCTCTACCTACATGATTGCAAAAACTGAAAGGGAAAATAGAAACGTCAATGCCACTTTTGACCGTTTGATTAATACATAAGGACATCCCCTACAGGTGTTAGAAAATGAAGCAATCGGAACTGAAATATTGAAGAAAAAAAAGCTCGATATTTGAAACTGAAACCCCAATTTTCAACATTCTCGAATAAAAAAAGAATCTGCAAGTCAATTTAGCATAGATTGGACTAAATCGCACCAAAAAGAGACCAAGATTAACTTTAAATGACCCAAAATCCTCCCTAGCTAATACTCCTGTTATTAAACGACGTTTCCTCTACCTACATGATTGCAAAAACTGAAAGGGAAAATAGAAACGTCAATGCCACTTTTGACCGTTTGATTAATACATAAGGACATCCCCTACAGGTGTTAACTTCACAACGGGGGGAACTGGGTGGAAGGTGACATTGTTCACATTGACACTTCCAACAGCATTGTTACAAGATGCACCAAGGGTTTCTGTTAATTGCTTTTCTAAACAGGACAACAAAAGTCAAAGAAATTCAAAGGTGAATCGAGAATTTACCAAAACCAGGTAAAGAATATATTGACTTCTGTTAAGAGAGATATAAAGGTGAAAGGTAGATTATTGATAAAAATCCGAGCAGTATTTTTGTCAAAGAAATTCAAAGGTGAATCGAGAATTTAACAAAACCAGGTAAAGAATATATATTGACTTCTGTTGAGAGATATAAAGGTGAAAGGTAGATTATTGATAAAAATCCAAGCAGTATTTTGTGCTGGGGTCCATAAATAGGTAGGAAAAGGTAGTCAAATGCAATTCTTCTAAAATGTACCACTGTGCGAGGATAAAATGAGCAGTAGCAGCATACCTCGGCGATGGATGATATTCGTTTGGAAAAAAATCAATATCCCCAAGTTATATGCACAGGTAATGGACATATTACATGAATTTAAATCAAGATAGTCACTATTATCCGGGTCAGCATTTTATTGACGTGTTGCATCACCCTGTCTGACGTTTGTTCAATACGGAGCGTTTGCCACAATGAGTTTCTCGCATTGTTCTCTTTTTTAAAATCTAGTCAAATTCTTTTAAAAATACACTTGTTTGTTATTGATTACCTAGTTTTAATTTATCGGGAACAGTGTGAAAGATGTAAACTATTGCACAAGCATAGAGTTTGATTGGTGCATTTTCATGTATGACGATGGTTTCCAATGTTGAGTTTAGATATTTCCATGTTAAGTTGTGAACCTCTAGCAAAGTTGTATTCTTCTATCATGTTTTTATAGCACAGCATCCAGCAATCAAAGTACGTAGAAGTAGCAGATTAGCACCAATCAAAGCTGAAAAAAAGCAGAAAACACAAATCTGAGGACTATTGATAATCCACAAAAGGTATGACGTAATATTACAGAGGAAAACATAGCTTGACCATTATAGGACTTGAAGTGACGTCCTTTAGACGTGGAAATTTTTGCGAAATGAGGAATGTCAAGCCGAAATGCAGAATGCAAAGTAGGGTGAGTGTAGCACCTATGGTCAGGTTAAGGATTTTTTGCATGTTCAAAAAATCGTACCTGCTAGACCGTTATAGTTACAGAGTTCAGATGGCTACCCTACATCCTTCATTTAGTTGTTGTAATTGGACGATTTTATTTTTTTATATTGGAACAGCCTTTTTTCATTTATGCTCATTTGTTTGCCAAAAAACAGGAATGTATCACCTATGGCCACCCATGGGGCACCTATGGTCACACAAGTGTTGCACCTATGGCCACCCCTAACAACCGTGTTATTTTGGTAGTAGGATGGTTACCAGTAGGCCCCCTTGTCTAAAAGATGTAGAAATAATATCTAGGTATACCTATTGAGTAAATTTTCGACTTTAAGCCGGGTTTTCCGTACTGTCCATAGGTGATACACTGAAAAATGCATATGTTTCACCTATGGCCACATGGACACTATGTGGCCATAGGTGCAACAATGCTATTTTTCAGTGTATCACCTATGGTCACTTGTATTATCTCGACTTCTACAAGAAATACGTTAAAACTAACACTTTCTACGCACAAAACACATTATTTTTAGCAGGAAAACACTGTAACGCACTTGATCTAACTGTGATTTGCTTTTTTATCTGATTTAATATGACCATTTCGCTACCATCAATGATGAGATTGAGATTATTGCTGAAATCATTATTATGGTCAATTAGTCGATGACCAAATTGATAGCCCACAATGACCACATCTAGATCAATGACACCTGGATCAAGTCTTTTTCACATGGTGACTTGCCATTTCTAAATAGTCTTCTAGAAAAAGTCTCCCACCTTACCTTTTAGGTCTACTAGTCCTAAATCTATAACCATTTTAGATCTGTCCATTGCTATCTTAGATCAACAATAATTTATGTTGTTTCTGAATAAAATTTCTCAAAATTAGTTCCAATTAATCAAAATGTACACTTTTAAGTGGATTACAATCAAGAAGGCGAACAATTAAAAGACACCCACTACAAATTCTACTCAAAAACCTATGTATAAATCAGTGTCTACACGAATAAATTACATGAATAAATACATAAATAGAATGTCATTGGTCCCACTACCACAGATTATTAGTTATCTATGGTCAAGAAGCTTCTACTCATCTATACATTACATTAATGAGCTATAACTTTCTGAAGCTACATTCATAGCAAATTATCCTTACTTTATCAAAGAACTCATTAGTTCAGTAATTGACCAAGGTTTCTTTACTCATCTCCTGAACAGTCTTGAAAGACGGTTTACCTCAGAAACCGCATGCATCTTAATGTTGAATGTTCTTGTTCTTCAATTAGTTTTGCGATGACTTTTAGCTGACTTCCATCACGCCTTTGACTAAATTGAATCCGTTACGAAGCCTTTCTTCGGAAGCGTAAAGATCTTTTGTTGACACAGTAAAGCAATTAAGTCTAGTGTAAAGGGACAGTATCATATCTTTTGAAGATAATACATTGTTCTCTCTGGGTGACGATGTGCTTGTATGAATTATGAGTTTGTTCTCCACATTGTCATTTTTCGTTTTGGTTTCTTGTTCACCTTGTCCTGGTTCATCTATGAGGAATAGAATCGGTTTCCATTCTTCTCCAGATCGTGTTTACGTTTTCCGTGAAATATGGTTGCGCATAAATCACTTGTCCTCGTGGTTCATCTATGAGGAATAGAATCGGTTTCCATTCTTCTCCAGATCGTGTTTACGTTTTCCGTGAAATATGGTTGCGCATAAATCACGGATTGTGTTTTGTCACTTGGGATAATGTCCTCGTCAGGTGGGAATCACGTGAGGAACTGTGTAATAATGAGAACTTTTAAAGTTGTATGAACTTATTTCAAGCATATATAGAAGTATTTGTTTCCAGGCAGCATTAGTCCGAAGGGACAAAGTACCTATGTGAAAGAATTTCTGGAGGAATCATCTCACAAGATTCTTTTATGTCTTCAGTTTTTTTCCATTCATTCAAGCATTTTCTTTTCGGTTATGGAACATCTTTAGTAAGACTCTTCTACTTCTATCAAAGGGGTCATTGATGGGATGATGACACAATCTGAATATTCGAACAATTTCATTATTCAAATCTCCTGGGAACATAATTATGTAGGTGTATAACTTGTGTATTTACCTACATGTTCATACATATAGGTAAATAACGTGATCTGGGCTCTACAATATCAAGAGCAAGTACCAAAAAAAAAAGCATAAAAAACGATTCTTGTTACCTCTCATCGAGCAAAAGCACTAAACACGAACTACAAGCTCTACCAAGTCAAGATAAAATTCACTCCAAATACAAATTGTTAATCATTCCATGTTTCCTCTTTTTTATTATGTTCTATCATGAAATTGAAATCATTGACAGGTTCTGTTGTCCTGCTGTGCTGAAGGTTTTTCGTTCTGACCAAATGCAAGTCATGAGATACATGTAAAAGCTCAATGAATTTCAGTTTTTTCCTACGATGTGATTATGATTGTGTTATGGAGATAGTGAGAGATTTATAGCAGTGTCTACAATGCCATGAGTGTTGATCCCATGTTAAAGTGGTTTGTTGACCACCGAGAACAATCGAAGACCGTTCGGGCGTAGTCTCCGAGAATTCTTTGAGCAAACACTTTAATATGAGATTGTAGTCCCGGCTATTAGCATATGTAAGGGTTGGTCATATTTATCTCACATCAAATCGAGAACGTCGTTCATTATTGCACCTCTTTGGACAGTTTATCAGGAGTCAGTTACAGCTAAAATGTCATGCAACATGTTGCACAATGTCACAACTTGAGACAGTAATTGTTGTATAGTTCTATTTGGTGATTTTGGTTTGGACCATTGCGGTGGATGCGTTTTTAAAAGACTAGAATCCCAGTACTTACCAGAACCTTTAGTTGCAAGTTGTTCAGTTTTTGTAGACACAAAAATCCAGATTCAGTTTCAGGAATTAGTTAATTAATTGGCATCCCTCATAACATTATTAATGAAAGATTCAATTCATTTAGTTTTTAGTTGATTAAACAATCGATCTCTTTTTTTTTTCTAGTCATGAACTTTGAAATGTTGAAGAACACTAAAAACCGTGTAAACGGAACCTAATATTTAAAAATACCCGCCACAAGTTACTTGTTCAAGGTCGGTTTCTGATTCATGTTAAAGTGGTTTGTTAACCACCGAGAACAATCGGAGACCGTTCGGGCGTAGGCCGAGAATTCTTTGAGCAAACACTTTAATATGAGATTGTAGACCTAGTTATTAGCATGTGTAAGGGTTGGTCATATTATCGAGAATCAAATCAATAACATGGTTCATTATTGCACCTCTTTGGACAGTTTATCAGGAGTCAGTTACAGCTATGATGTCATGCAACATGTTGCACAGTGTCACAACTTGAGACAGTAATCGTTGTATAGTTCTATTTGGTGATTTTGGTTTGGACCATTTCGGTGGATGCGTTTTTAACAGACTAGAATCCCAGTACCTACCAGAACCTTTAGTTGCAAGTTGTTCAGTTTTTGTAGACACAAAAATTCAGATTCAGTTTCAGGAATTAGTTGATTAATTGGCATCCCTAATAACATTATTAATGAAAGATTCAATTCATTTACGTAGTTTTTAGTTGATTAAACAATCGATCTCTTTTTTTTCTAGTCATGAAATTTGAAATACCTAGACGACTTTGGTTTATTGAGAAATTTGCTTGAAATGATCTTCTTGACAGGTGCTACAATATCAGTTCAATCAAGAACGAACTTTGACAGACTATCATGTCATAGTTTGCTATTTCGACTACATTATTGACAGAAAGAATTTCCATCTTCATTTGATGGGATCCTTGGATAATAAATAACTTTCCTTGTCTGAACTGTTTCGTTATTGACATTTCGATAACTGGACAACGTTGATATTCTGTTGGTCTGAACATTGTTGAATGATGTAAGTTATTTTTTTTTATCAGACATCGTTCATCTTGAAATTGTTTATCGATTTCTTTTCTTTCTTGGTTTCTTTTATAATTTTATAAATGCACTTCCATAGTTACCCAGCCCCGGGGAAGGTAAGGTGGGGACACGCCGGCGCCCTGAGGCAGCTTTGCGGAAAGGCGGTGTTGAAAGTTGATTTTGGAGAAAATGTTTGTTACGAACACTGCCGTGGCAAAGTTAGATTAAACTGTTCGTTGAAAATCTAAGTGCTCTTCCTGGTTCAGATTCAAAGTATTTGTGAAAACATCAAGCCATCAAGCATCAAGCTTGCCGAGAGGCGCACGAACGTCAAAAGTTCAAAGCGCCGCCACCCAGCCTATATTAACACGAAATTAAGAGAGTTTTGCCAGCCTAGTTTGCTTAGTTGGTAGTGCGTCTGCCTTGTAAGAGCTGGGCCGCGGGTTCGATTCCCGCCCGGGGCGGATTTTATCCTGATGGGATAATGTTCGTTCTCGGAACGGCTGGCTTTCTCCTATCCTGTCTTCCTTCTCTCTCCGATTTCGGGACGATAAGACCCTAGAGTTACAGTTCCCTCTGTCAAACCTCTTAAAAAAAAAAAAAAAAAAAAAAAATAGAGAAGTGGTCAATGTAATCAAATTAAAATGTTCCTTCTGATATTATGTTGTTTCATAGGTACCACCTCCCTCCCAAATAAATGAGGAGGTTCAACAGACCTAAAGCACCGTTCAAACCGGTGGAAAATTGGTATAATACGTCGGTGAAACCGTCATAATAAATTGGTATATTGGTAATACCGGTATAATTTATTGGCTTGAGATGTAAAGGCAGTGTTTTCCGCCCGCCAGTACACTCGACCGTAAAACACCAGCCTTACTCACTTTACACCGCTTTTTCACTAGATCTTAGCCTTTTGCGTACAGAATCAATTTCACCAGAATCGCTCTTACGGTAGGATTCATGTCCCACATGAAACTCAAGCGTTGTTGTTACAGTCAGACGTAAACAAAACATTTTTTTCAAATACGGTCAGTGCTTCGGGGCATAAATAAGATGGCGGATGCAGAGATGAACAAGTTGAAACGAAACTTGGTGTTGTTTGAACGCTAATGCCTTGGACACGTGTAAAGTGTCCATAGGTGCTACACTGACCATAGGTGCTACACTCACCCTACTAAATTTAAATCAAGATAGTCACTATTATCCGGATCAGCATTTTATTGACGTGTTGCATCACCCTGTCTGACGTTTGTTCAATACGGAGCGTTTGCCACAATGAGATTCTCGCATTGTTCTCTCTGGGTGACGATGTGCTTGTATGAATTATGAGTTTGTTCTCTCCACATTGTCATTTTTTCGTTTTGGTTTCTTGTTCGTCGTCCTCGTGGTTCATCTATGAGGAATTGAATCGGTTTCCATTCTTCTCCAGATCGTGTTTACGTTTTCCGTGAAATATGGTCGCGCATAAATCACGGATTGTGTTTTGTCACTTGGGATAATGTCCTCGTCAGGTGGGAATCACGTGAGGAACTGTGTAATAATGAGAACTTTTAAGGTTGTATGAACTTATTTCAAGCATATAATATAGTGTTTGTTTCCAGCATAGAGGAATGATCTATTGAAAATGTGCCGATTAGTCCGAAGGGACAAAGTAGGTATGAGAATGAATTTACTGGATGAATCTTCTCATAAGATTCTTTTGTGTCTCCAGTTTTTTCATTCATTCAAGCCTTTTTCTTTTGAGTTATAGAACATTTTTAGTAAGACTTCTACTTCTAGCAAAGTGGTCATTGATGAGTTGATGACACAGTATAAATATTCGAACTATTTATTTCATTATTTAAATCTCCTGGGAACTTAATTATGTAGGTGTATAACTTGTGTATTTACCTACATGTTCATACATATAGGTAAATAACGTGATCTGGGCTCTACGATATC
Source organism: Diaphorina citri (assembly GCF_000475195.1). Classification (NCBI taxonomy): domain Eukaryota; kingdom Metazoa; phylum Arthropoda; class Insecta; order Hemiptera; family Psyllidae; genus Diaphorina; species Diaphorina citri. Next base: position 20,006 of record NW_007378259.1, on the reverse strand, counting down.
AAGAGTAAAGTACCAAAAAGCATAAAAAAAAAAACAATCCTTGTTACCACTCATCGAGCAAAAGCACTAAACACGAACTACAAGCTCTACCAAGACAAGATAAAATTCACTCCAAATACAAATTGTTAATCATTCCATGTTTCCTCTTTTTTATTATGTTCTATCATGAAATTGAAATCATTGACAGGTTCTGTTGTCCTGCTGTGCTGAAGGTTTTTCGTTCTGACCAAATGCAAGTCATGAGATACATGTAAAAGCTCAATGAATTTCAGTTTTTTCCTACGATGTGATTATGATTGTGTTATGGAGATAGTGAGAGATTTATAGCAGTGTCTACAATGCCATGAGTGTTGATCCCATGTTAAAGTGGTTTGTTAACCACCGAGAACAATCGGAGACCGTTCGGGAGTAGTCTCCGAGAATTCTTTGAGCAAACACTTTAATATGAGATTGTAGTCCCGGCTATTAGCATATGTAAGGGTTGGTCATATTTATCTCACATCAAATCGAGAACGTCGTTCATTATTGCACCTCTTTGGACAGTTTATCAGGAGTCAGTTACAGCTAAAATGTCATGCAACATGTTGCACAATGTCACAACTTGAGACAGTAATTGTTGTATAGTTCTATTTGGTGATTTTGGTTTGGACCATTGCGGTGGATGCGTTTTTAAAAGACTAGAATCCCAGTACTTACCAGAACCTTTAGTTGCAAGTTGTTCAGTTTTTGTAGACACAAAAATCCAGATTCAGTTTCAGGAATTAGTTAATTAATTGGCATCCCTCATAACATTATTAATGAAAGATTCAATTCATTTAGTTTTTAGTTGATTAAACAACAATCTTGTTTTTTTGTATCCAAGTTTCTAGCTTTCAGAAATGTCTCTTTTATTAATTATTAATTAATAAAGTAGAAAGTCTTTTTCGATCTGTTTCTGAAGTTAATGTTGTACTTAATTCAATATGAAATACCTAGACGACTTTGGTTTATTGAGAAATTTGATTGAAATGATCTTCTTGACAGGTGCTACATTATCAGTTCAATCAAGAACGAACTTTGACAGACTATCATGTCATAGTTTGCTATTTCGACTACATCATGGACAGAAAGAATTTCCATCTTCATTTGATGGGATCCTTGGATAATAAATAACTTTCCTTGTCTGAACTGTTTCGTTATTGACATTTCGATAACTGTGGACAGCGTTGGTATTCTGTTGCTCTGAACATTGTTGAATGATGTAAGTTATTATTTTTTTTTTTTTTATCAGACATCGTTCATCTTGAAATTGTTTATCGATTTCTTTTCTTTCTTGGTTTCTTTTATAATTTTATAAATGCACTTAAATCATTCCATTGAGAGAGGTACAATGTCCGTTTCAATGTAGCCCGTCAATTCTATCGACTTGCAGACCGTATTTAATTGGTTTCGGAGCAAGTGTACTGTCTCCTGGACTGTTATCGTTTCTGTTGATATCTTCATTGAGATAGCCTTGTCAACGTTTTGTTCGGACTGTCAATATCGGATAGAGGATTCTCTTTGTACAACAGGTGATGGGTGTTTTCAGATACAGGACAGTTAGGGTCAATGGTGTCCGTGACATTTAATTACGAACCAAGTGATCTCTAACTTGTAACTTCTAAAGGGGTTCAGTAAATTGTAGAACTCAGAAAAGGAGTCCTTATAATGGGGTCCTAAACATCCGTTGGGACCCAAAACTTTATGATCAAATAGTTTTTATGTGCTTAACATGTCTGTCAAGTTTCCTCAAATCCGGACCAACCATTCTGGGATCATAATGAAACAAAGAGACAAACTATTATGCAAAATTTATTTTACTGGAAAATGTTTTCAAAAGGTAAATCACTGATCTTGAAATCATAGTTCATCACTTCGAAAAAAAAACTTGTAACAAGACGAAGAAATGAAAAATCTACCTCTCGTGATTCTGCAATCAAAGTATCTTCAGCGGTTGGGATCACGACTTGGAATACATTTGAATAATCGTGCCCGAGTTATGCAACGCGAATGAATGAATGAAGATGAGTTTGTGAATGGCCTCAGCACGTCACTATTACAAATACTCGTAACAATCGTAACCAGACAAATGAATGGGATGTTGGCAAACAGTACGAACAAGCTTTGAGTTTTGAAAAAACATTTAAAAATACGCATACTCGACTGTTCAAAATTCAAACATTGAAGATAAGCATAGTGTTTAGGACTCTAGGAGTGTTTTTGGTGGTGCTGACGTAACGAGTCATGTTGAAGATGTTATGGAACTAAAGAACAAAGATGTTTTGTTTTACCTGGGCGTACAACTTGACAGACATTCATACTCGACTGTTCAAAATTCAAACATTGAAGATAAGCATAGTGTTTAGGACTTTAGGAGTGTTTTTGGTGTGGCTGACGTAACGAGTCATGTTGAAGATGTTATGGAACTAAAGAACAAAGATGTTTTGTTTTACCTGGGCGTACAACTTGACAGACATTGCAAGAAAGATTTGTAAACACAACAGTTACCTTGCAATAGTTCTGAATCAAAAAGTGAAAACGGACTGTCATTCTAACTGAACTAAAAATTATTATGTAAAACTGAATCCCTGATCACTACTGATCAGATATAACCTAGGTTTTAGAACATATTGGATAGATATGTATCTGCCACACAAGTAGATAGGTAGATACCTAATATCTGATGAAGATTTTCATTAACGATCTTGAAAATAATTTTGATCATCAAAAATAAACAATAATCCTAGATCAGACATTACATCACTCAATGTTTTTGCACAGATTTCATCTATAGCAAAAAAACACAACTCATCAAATTCCATTTTCCCTTTGTTGATTTTTGTCTGTTAAATTGTATTTACATTTTGCATTACACGCTCTAACCTCCGACGGACGAACAAAATTAAAACACATCAATTTATCAAAATTGACATCAAAAATATCATTAACAATGCCCTTTGACGGGGTGTGTTGGAAATTTTCATCAGCTGTATGATTACTTGGCACTTTATTGTTTTGAAAAAAGATCTAAACCGTCTAGATAATCTTTATTCCATAGTTTACCTATACAATGAGTCTACCCTAGTCAAATAGAAAATAAGGTAAGCCATTAACTATACAATGAGGTTGCAATTTTTTATCAATCCACAAAAAGAATCATTTTCATATCCATCAATTAAAAAAAGTTTCATACGAGCATAACCTGACAGAAACAAATTATTAAATTGTATTTACATTTTGTATTACACGCTCTAACCTCCGACGGGCGAACAAAATTAAAACACATCAATTTATCAAAATTGACATAAAAAATATCATCAACAATGCCCTGTGACGGGGTGTGTTGGAAATTTTCATCAGCTGTATGATTACTCGGCATTTTATTATTTTGAAAAAGATCTAAACCGTCTAGATAATCTTTATTCCATAGTTTACCTATATACAATGAGGTTGCAATTTTTTTATCAATCCACAAAAAGAATCATTTTCATATCCATCAATTAAAAAAAGTTTCATACGAGCATAACCTGACAGAAATAAATTATTAATTTCATATCACAAAAGGAGGCGGGATGATAGTTGGTTTCATCATCATCAACAGCCCCCAATTTAACAGTATCTTTTTTTTTTATTTTTCGAGGGTAAAAAAATTAATAGTAAAAATAAGAAAAAAAGCTTGTTTAAATCCAGAAAACAAGGCTAGATTTCCTTTCCAGTAGATATTTTTAAAAATATCAAGAAATACTTGGGCTGTATTAGGTAAGTACTATTACTGGAAAGGATGAATGTTCAAAGTACCTACTCTTCTAAGCAGGATCAAAGTGATTGTACAATTTAAAAGAAAAGAATGGTTCATTTACTTTTACTCTACAAATAAAGGATTGACTCTGGAAAATCGTATGTTGAATATGATTTAGTAAATAAAAAAAGGAAAAATTAAATACCTTATGCATGATCGCATTTTATCATCTCCTGATTTACTTTTACATTTTTTTAAATATAATACATGATGAAATTTATAGAATGGTAAAAGATAATGCCAGCGTATTGCTATTACTAGGTATCCTTCTGAAAAGGGGATAAAATCTCTACGTTGCATAAAATTCATCCCTCGTATAGCTGAAGCCCCCAATCCACCTTACATTAGAGAGAAAATAATCCCATAATCCGAAAGCTCTCATATGTAGGAAAGCACAGAAAAATGCTGAACTCTGAAGAAAAAAAATTAAACCTCTTGAAACGAATGACACGGGAGTATTCTTCAAACGGAATTTCTGAGTGAATCTTATTCAACATGTATTTTTTTTTTTTTTTTTTTTTTTTTTTTTTTTTTTAAAAAAATTTATGCAGATAAACATGTTTTCGACGGATTGCCAAAAGTGGTGCCTTAAAAGATGTATTAAATATGCAGATTGCACATTTTAAAACTCATTTCAGAAAAGATTTTGGATTTTTTGGAGCTTTGAGAGATCCTTTTGTACTCGTTGGTTGAATCTTCCAGAAACATTATCCAAATGAAAAGTGTTTGGCAAATATTATACGATAGGGAAAGTAAAAATAGCAAAAAATGAGGCTCCCTGGACACCCCAACAATCAGAGACTGAACGTACTTCAAGTTAACTTAAGTATACCTAATGTTATCCTTCTGTAATAAATAGATTTGTCTTATCCGATATACCTAGATAGCAAAGTTATTTAGCTGGGTTGTAAGAGTGACAATTTTATTCCCACTAAAGCCCCATATCATACCAATGCAACGTCAAAAGAAGATGATAAAATAACAAAAGAATGTACTACAATGTCAATAAATACTTACATCAATATTTTGAATTAATTTCTGTGTTCAGTTAATCTACTTCATAAAAAAAATCTTACTTACCTATTCATCAGAGAAATAAAAATCTACCCAAACATCGAACCCAGAACACCCAATTTGCAACGCTACTTGCAGCGATTCATTCCGTTCTCTCTTTTCCATTCTCAAAACCCGTCTAATGATTTATTTACAAACACACAAAATAATACACCGTGCCCATTTTACACATTATATCTTTTTATCATCATTATTATTTTTATTAGTATTCTTTTTTTTTTATCATTTTTGAAAACTGAAATCAAATCCAGCATATCCAAGAGGGCCATGAATTTCCCAACTGTTCCTCAGGGAACATTTATCATTTTTGAAAACTGAAATCAAATCCAGCATATCCAAGAGGGCCATGAATTTCCCAACTGTTCCTCAGGGAACATTCCGCCTTCCAGAGAGCAGTTATAACAAGCATAACGAGTATGCTTTTCTACCCTCAATATCAATCCCGGATCATAATATATTTTTTTCTAAATCTCGCAAATAAATAATTGCATCATACACAGTAATCTCTTCAAAGAGAATTTACATTTTATTCAAATCTTCGGGGATCTTTTTTACAAACTTGTCTCGCATTTGAAATATTTAATTATTCTAATGACGTTATTCCGCACAGTTCACTCGAATTGAATTAAAAACTTTGCCAGTCTCTTCTTCTGGGTTGGTAAAAAAAAACTGCCATCGGTTCAAGCGTCACACCGTTGGTGTGTTTGTTTAGGTGTTCATCAGAGGTTATACACCGGTGAGTCTCACTACATTTGACTGAAGTCGATCGATATCGACTGGAATCCAAAGGAGGAATGATCAAAGGATTTGGATTTTGGAGGAAAGGAAAAAAAAAGTGTATAGTGTGGTCTTGGTCTTGTTTCAGGCTATGTGGTTCAACAATAACAATCTAAATGTAGAAACACCAAACACACTACCCTCACGTCATGTGAGCTCACGTGACGTGAAGGTAGAGAGTGTTTCTAGGTTTCTATACCTTTAGTATAGCTAATACCAACCTAATTTATCTACCCACATAGTTTTTTCTTCTACTTCTTCTTCTTCTTCTTCTTCCTCACATTTTTTTTTTTTTTAGGAATATATTCACATTTTTTTTGACAGCACTGAAACTGGAAATAGCTCGAAATTTATTCTCGTGCAGAAATCTCCATCCTTTCCCTTCTCTTCCACAATCATCACACATTACTTCTTTTGCTCCGCTCATTTCCTCTAATGATATCATCATTTGAATCCATCATCACGAGAAATATCTTGGTTATGATGTGCAAGAAGCTTACAAGCTCATATTTCACTGAAATCACAGCGTGTCCCTTATTATTAGCTGTATCATAACATGTTGTATCCTTTTCTGTAGGATGTGACAATGTCGCCATGCATAAATATGGTTCCTATTAACTTTGCTTTTTTACAGTTTAAACATTTTTAGCCCTTATATTTAGTTATTTATCTTTGTTTACATAAATATGTATCACTTTATGGAGGATATACTCTTACAGAGTGGTGATGTTGATCTTACCTCTAAAAGGTTCTGCAAATACTGCAGACCACAACAGGGAACACAAAATTAGCTTCATTTGAGTTATAGTGAGTATTTTATCGCTTATTTTCATGTTTGTCTAACCTGAAACATACAAATAAAGAAATTTGGTTAAACCATGTTTTCGATGACTTCAGAAAATGAGAGTACAAAATTGGTCGCAATCCATACCTACTTAGCTAACTTAGCACAGTTAGGACAAAAGATATTAAGATAAGCCTCATCAAAATTGAAGGTCTAAGAAAAACACTATAGGTAATAATTCTTCTTTATGCGATAATGCTATTTGACACAAAATCCCGTTTATGGGATTGAACCTACGTCCTCTTGATTACCAGCCGAGCGTCTTGACCACTACACCACAGAGGTAGGCTATGTAAACAGGTATGCAGGTAGGTACCAAATATAGATGTAGGTATACAGACTTAAACAAAGGGTAAGCCGTCTTGTACCTATAATGTATACGATAATGTGTATAGGTAGGTATATAAGGCCAATGTAAATAGGTACAGAGATAAGTACATAGGTATACAAGATACAAGCTATCTAAAGGGTAAGCTGCCCTACGATTATACAGGGTGAGGCGCGGCAATTTCCTTTTTTGAAACGTCCAGTATGCAGCGGCACTTGTAATTAGACAAGTTCAGCAGATTCGAAAAAGATGGAAATTTATGTTTCGATTTAGTTCAGTCCTCAAAATTATTTTATCAAAGCAGCAGAAAGCATTTTATGTAGAGAGTTATGATTATTGAGGTATTTCGAAAATTCTGCAATGCTGAGTGAGCACCAAAGTTGTGATATAATAACACAAAGAAACGGCGTCGGCATAGAATAACCGTGCCAAGAAAAACTAAACAATCGAACAAATTTTTGGACATATTTTTTGGTGATCTATTTTAGGGGTTATGTTTCAGGACATTTTTGGATTTCTAATAACAATAGAAAAGAATAAAAAGGACCCAAGAAAGCTTGGAGTCGAAATTATAAGGACAAGAACAAATTTTATTTACGACCGGGAGGGCTAGGTGTCAAGAATAACAACAACCTATATCTGGACAAAATAATAAACAAGAAAACTGGGTGGTTCAAAGAAATGTCAAGTCACACAGATGAATTTTTATGCCTCCCTCTTGATTACAACGAGCGACGAGTTATTTTTCAAACGAGTCTAATAGTAACAGTGAAGCGCGCGTTTCGTCTGCGTTATGGTGTCCTTCTCGAGTTTTTATGGGGCTACCTGAAGGCTGAAGTTTACAAAGATCGTCCCAGGACCATTGAAGAATTGAAGCACAAAATCTGACGATAGGCCGTCTACCGGTAGCAATACTAGAGAAAGTAGAGGGGAATTTTCAGAAATCGCCTACATCAGTGTATCGAGAATGGCGTTCGTCAATTGAATGGAATACTGTTCAAAACAACATAAAGTCAAATTTCCACCATTTCTTGATGCTAATCCATCAACAGAAGTCAAGAAAGTATCACAGATTTTTTTAATCGACGTTTCAAAAAAGGAAATTGCCGCGCCTCACCCTGTACTTATACCTACTTTTACTTATACCTTATACCTACATATTATCTCCTACCTACTTTTCTTGTATACGGATAATGTATAGGTAGGTATAAGGGCAATGTAAATACATAGATAAGTACATAGGTATATACAGGGTGTACAACCTAAAAGTGCCCCATGGGAAATTAACCCGCAAAATCAGTTTTTTGCCCCATAAAAGTCACCCAGTACACATTTCGGGTCCACTAAGCATTCTCTCTTATGGAAATTTTGACGAGGAATCGATTCGCGCAACTTTCAAGATCGTCCAAATTACGGTTAAGGAATTACAGGTTCGAGACCCGAGAAAAAAATACTGTTCTTTAAAAGGCCTTCAGCGGTTTCTGTTATTTGAGCTGTCAAAAAGACTATCTGACTACTTTGAACACTATCCGACTCACGGTTAAGGAGTTACAGGTTTGATTCTTTCCTGTGTCAATAAATTTTAGGTTGAACACCCTGTACACAGGGTATGTAAATACATAGATAAGTATATAAGTATATACAGGGTAGGTATGTAAAGCGGTAAGCCGGTACATAGCGTGACTGTAAACATTACCAGGAGAAGAGGAAGTTGTACAGGAAGCTGTGGGATTGAACCTACGTCCTCTTGATCACCAGCTGAGCGTCTTGACCACCACACCACAGAGGTAGGCTATGTAAACAGGTATACAGGTAGGTACCAAATATAGATATAGGTATACAGACTTAGACAAAGGGTAAGCCGGCTTGTACCTATAATGTATAGGTAGGTATAAGGCCAATGTAAATAGGTACAGAGATAAGTACATAGGTATACAAGATACAAGCTATGTAAAGGGTAAGCTGTAGGGTTACGATTATACAGGGTGAGGCGCGGCAATTTCCTTTTTTGAAACGTCCAGTATGCAGTGGCACTTGTAATAAAATTAGACAAGTTATGAAAAGTTCAGCAGATTCAAAACGCAGCTCATTCATAGCTTCTGTGAACGTCACTTCAGGGTCGCAGTGAAGGTCGACGAAGATTAATTGTGAGAAGGTCACTCCAGAACGGTAATGAAGGTCATTCATAGCTTGTGTGAAAGTCAGGTTTGATTCTTTCCTGTGTCAATAAATTTTAGGTTGAACACCCTGTACACAGGGTATGTAAATACATAGATAAGTATATAAGTATAGAGTTCTGTCAGATTGTCTAGTCACTCCAATGCCATTTTTTTTCTTTTCCTTAGTTGGTAATTTTTTCTTTGTTTACAATAATTTTTTCTTTGTTGTTCATATTTTCTTTCTTAGGGATAGTATTTTTTCTTTTTACCTGCATAGGAAATCTGAGCGCACGGCAGTGCGCCAGGCCAAGTTCCAGTAAGCACGCCTGTGTATCTTTACACGAACCGATTCGGCAGGTTTTTCTCACCTTCATAGATCGGATTCCTCTAAAGATAAACTTTTGAAATTCAGGGCACATATTTAGGTAAGGTATATAAACATACCTTGAAAATTTGAGCTCTTAATACCAAGTAGTTCCGGAGATATAGAGGCGCAAAAATCGCAATTTTTTTACTCATTCACTCACTCACTCACTCACTCATCAAAATGTTGAGGCACTTCCCGATAAAGTAGAAACTTGAAATTTGGCAGGATGGTAGGTCTGTATGAGTAAGTAAAGGGAAAAATCTGAAAATCGGCAAAAGTTGCACTGGGCGCCGCCCACAGGCGGAAATAACCGCTTTTTGGCGGTTTTCACCAAACGGTTAGAGATATCGAAAAAGTTATGAGAGTAGACCCCCCCAAAACCATACCTAAAACAAGATGATGAAGAAGAAGAGGAGGAAGAACACGAGGACAAAGAAAAAAAGCTGTACTGCCATCGTTGTACCTCGCTGTCTAAATATTTGTGCTCATACCTGACAGTCAGGGAAGTATACCTGACTTTCTAAAAAAAATAAAATGAAAAAACTCCTACTTCATCTCCTGGAAGTCTAATTAACTGAATTTTTGATGCCAAAGGAAAAATTACAGACAACGTTCAGTCCTCTCAAGAGACTATTACACTATTCAGTTATTCACTGAAACTGAAACTCCCAGATGGAACATTTGGTAAGGACAAAAACTTTGCTCAGAAAGAGCTCTAAATCCTACGCCTAATGAGAGAAACAATCTAGTGAAACTGGGAAACAAAAGTTTCGCTCGTTTTCAAGGGAAAATAAAAGGAGCAACAATTATATTAGTATTAACAAAAAAACAAAGGTTTGGGGAAAAACACCACCAAGCTTACAAACACCATTAAGTAAAGAAAAGGGAAAGGGCTAATTGTTGTGTTCCACAGATGTTACAATGGACCAAACGTTAAGTTGCGTACACCAACCCTTTCTCGTAATAAACAATATACCTAATGAGTCAATCCAGCCTTCCCCAAACAAACTTCGTGTTGGGGTAGAGAGAAGAACTTTCGAGTTATGCTAATTTACCTTCGTAGGTGTTGGGTTGTTTTTTTGCACCGAGGGAGGCTCCCAGGCAGGGAGGTGGGCAACTTGTTAGCATCAGTCTTTCTAGTCATCAGCTCTAACATGTATTCCTACTTTCTTCTTTCCAAGCCTTCCATGGAGACTTCCATGAAAAAGAAACAAAGTTATAGGCATATTTCTTTCTATATGTCTGTTGCCTTTTCCGCATGTTTTCCTTTGAGTTCTATTCTCACTAATTTCTTTTTAATAACTTCTCGGTGTACACTGTACATATGTGGATCTTCAGAATTCAAGATAACTGTTCCTCTACTTCCTTTTTTCCTTTTTCTTCGCCAGGTAAAGAGACGTACCTATTTCCAGGGAATGAAGTACATACGTAATTACGTACCTATCAAGAAAAATGAAGTAGGTACATAATTTATTATATTCTGATTTTGATGTTGGAAAGGAAAGTTGTGGGATGAAACCCCTTATTTCCATTTCTACAGCCAGCCTAGTTAGCTTAGTTGGTAGTGCGTCTGCCTTGTAAGCGCTAGGCCGCGGGTTCGATTCCCGCCCGGGGCGGATTTTATCCTGATGGGATAATGTTCGTTCTCGGAAACGGCTGGCTTTCTCCTATCCTGTCTTCCTTCTCTCCTCGATTTCGGGACGATAAGACCATAGCAGTTAAAGTTCCCTCTGTCAAACCTCTTAAAAAAAAGTGTCGAAGTTGTAAGGAAATTAATCCAGCTTGAATGGGATCCAAGGAGCACTCCTTGTTTACTAGGTAACTCCTTGAAATTGTGTTTTTAGTATTTTAAGGAGTTCTCTTTTTTTTTAAAAAAAAAGGAAAAAAAAAAAGCAAAGTATTGAAATGTACCTACTAGAACTCATCTACAGGAGCTTTAAGGAGTCGAAACAAAGACCACGCACCTTTTTTTTTATCTTAGGCCGGCCACTCACTATCAGGTAGACATGACAGTTACGCCTGATCAGGTGTATTTCTACTTTTCCAAGAATGAGTCAATGAGACATAGGTACGATTCGCTGTAAGTATCAGTTACAATATTACGCTCTTGTCATTATACGTTACACTCTTGTCACCAACAATTTTATCCCGTAGGGATCTTTTTCTGGGTGAGTTCAATTGATAGTTTACTGAACTGGGACAACTAGGTATTGGTTTGCAAAATGTATGGGTTGGAGAGCTGTCTTACCTTTGGCCAACAGTTCCCCAACCATGTAATCATTCTCCCAACGATGAACCGAACCTACGATTTTCCAACCATCGATGTTGCTGGGGGAACAACCTGATGGTATTCTAGAATTATTAAACCATTAGCACCTTACTTACCTACTATCAAATATTTGGAGACTATGTATTTCAGAGTTCAAAGCTCCAACTCGAAAGACAAGCTCCTTGAAAATAATCGTCCATCCCTCCCCCCCAAACGATCTCATTATTAATACCCCCAATAAACTTTGCTAAAGAACTTTAAACTCCAAATCCCAAACTTTATTACTTAAACATTTATCGATCCAATTGCCTCGTTTATTTTCGACAATTTTCAAAGTAAATATTTTTTTCTTCTTTTTTGTCCACTTGGAATGTTTTTGATTTACAGCTTGTTGTTAAAAGTTCACAGTCAATTCATTTAATGGTCCTCGAAAAGTAATCTGTGAAATATACCTAGGTCATATAAGAATCTAAAATATATACAGCCCCTTGTGTAACTGACTGACTGACTGACTCACTCACTCACTCACTCATACTAATTCTAACACACTTCTAGATGAGCTAAGAAGATGCGGTTTTCACCATTGGATTCCTTATTTTTTGTAGGTACTGGGAAAAATCAGAAAATCCCGAAATTCCAAACCGTTCCCGAGAAATTGACGTTTTTTAGTTCCCCATAAGAAATACACGGGGAACACACTTTGAGGCCAGCAAAACTTTTCCTGCGTTTAATATTTTGCTCTCGCTTTTAGTTTTCAGTTTTCTTATACATAATTAATATAATTTAATTTTTACATTCTAATTAGAGGAAATCATATAAAACTCCATGCCTCCCTACGGCATAGAGCAGAGTATATGGGATACCTGGGAAAAATCCCTTTTTTAGCAGACTTTTTTGTATTTTTCAGCATATCATAAAAATAAAAACAGCAATAATAAATAAAATGAAAATAATGTACCTATTATTTGAAATAAATAGTTCCGCCTGCCCCTTTGTTTTTATATTACACTCATGTTAAAGAAAAAGAAGAAAAATTGAAAAAAAAATGTATAGGAATTTATCAATAAATAATAAAAAGTTAAAACATTTATTATTTTCATAATAGAAAATGATTTTTCATTGAGTGAAAAATGGAAGTTCTCTTTTGAAATTTTTTTGTATTGTACCTATTGTTTATTCATCGTTTTCATGACATCAGAGGTTTTCCGTAACATTCAATTCATCCCGGTTTGCCTTTTGTGGAATTCATCAATGAAAATTGTTGAGCTTGTGGAAACTGACTTCACCAAACAAAATCAAGCCTACAAAGCCCGATTTCCAGTATGAAGTTATGGGCAGCATTTCAGCAGAAAAGAACATCCATAAGGGGAATTGACGCCAGTTTGAGCCTCCTTCGAAGAATAAAAGGAGCAGTAAAACCACCAAACCTAATTATAAACGAGGATATTCTAACAAAATTAAGATATAAAAATAGGCACTTGGAAATTTTTGTGAGACACAGTCGAATTATTATTTCTGAGACTGTTAAAAGATTTTATTTCCAAATGAATTTCGTACAAGAACATCAAAAGAGGCTCCCCTCTTAAGATTTTAAGCTTTTAGAAGGGAAAATGTGAAATTATCAAAAGAGATAGTCAAAAGAAATAAAAAAGCCATACAAGATCCAAGAGGCATTCGTCATATTGCTCTGATTTTTAATTATCTATTTACTATCCCTACACTGATGAAGAGTTGTAAGTTGCAAGATCTTGGATTTCTAATTTTCCATCTTCTAATTCAAAAGTGACATTTCGAACATAAATTTAGAGGCGACTTTCAGTTTTGTCTTTCAATGACATCTTTTGGTACAAAAGTGGCACCAGATATTTAATTGAGATTTCGAAGAAAGGGACGATTTTGGAAGGTTTTTGTGGTTTTAACCTTCTAAAACAGACTTTTAGTTTTGTCTTTCAGTTTGTCACTTTTGGTGCGAATGTGGTGCAATCATCTACACATGGTTGATATGTTAAAACAAATATTATCCCACTACCTATAATACATCACAAGCCACAGCTCAGACATCTATCTAATTAATGACACAACATATATCTCTATTAACAACGTCAAAATATTTCTTTTTTTAATGAGATCGTCATGAAAATTGAATACTTGCTCCTTTGGAATGAGCTCTCCTTCTCTCTTGCACGCGTGAAATTCCTTATCGCCCTATCTTTGTTTATTCAAAATAACCACATGTGTTTTTTAGTTCTGATGAATATTAGGGATATTTTTTTCTTTCTTTTTCTAAAGATGATTAAGTTTGTTGGGATTTAGAATAAATATCTTAATATTCTTAATACTCCCCCTCTTGTCATAACCAAATAGCTTCTTAAATTTCTTTCGTGTAAAAAATGGGAGAAAAAAAGCTGTAAATACTGATTATGTAGACATAGCTCGGAGTGATCCAGATAAATGGGCATTAAAATTCCACTAATTGGGGCAATCATTAAAAATCCAAACTGTTAAATCTGCCCCCAAATAGGGAGGTTGAATCCGGATGTTTATTTTAATGGGTATTATTTTTAATAGGTATTATTTTTAAAAGGTATTATTTTAATAGGTAGTACCCATATGACTGTCACAAGTGTCCCTATTCCGGTTAACCGTGCAGCCCATATTTTGTCTAAAATTTTGAATTGTGTTAGTAGAACATGGATCTAGATCATTATTTTTACTAATTTGATCATTAGGTTTGGCGACACTATTCCTCATATTTTTTCGTACTTCCACTTTTTTCCTAATGCGTATGTTAATTATACGAAATTCTGGTACCTATGTTGTTAATCGTTTCCTCATGGGGCAGCCAATTCTACCACGTGCATGCCAATACTTTCCACGATGTTATTCCTGAAGCTTAGATCCTTAATCCAAAAGGCAGGAAGTTGGGTGACTGGAGTTCATCAGGGTGTTGAGTGGGCAGATCGGGCAGTTGAGGGGATCTCTGATGCCAATTCTTTGGAGATGTTGGGCAAGGTATTTCGAGACCAATGAAGAGCCTGAAGAGGAGAGTCTTCCGTTGAAGACTTCAGCAAATTCTCTCTGAAGAGAAAAGTCTCCAATTGCTGTCAGGTCTTCAGCAAATTCCCTCTAGAGTTCAGCGATTTGGTGTTTGATATCTCCAATGGTATTGTACCTATTGTTTATTCATCGTTTTCATGACATCAGAGGTTTTCCGTAACATTCAATTCATCCCCGTTTGCCTTTTGTGGAATTTATCAATGAAAATCGCTGGGCTGGTGGAAACTGACTTCACCAAACAAAATCAAGCCTACAAAGCCCGATTTCCAGTATGTAGTTATGGACAGCATTTCAGCAGAAAAGAACCATCAATGAAAATTGTTGAGCTTGTGGAAACTGACTTCACCAAACAAAATCAAGCCTACAAAGCCCGATTTCCAGTATGAAGTTATGGGCAGCATTTCAGCAGAAAAGAACATCCATAAGGGGAATTGACGCCAGTTTGAGCCTCCTTCGAAGAATAAAAGGAGCAGTAAAACCACCAAACCTAATTATAAACGAGGATATTCTAACAAAATTAAGATATAAAAATAGGTACTTGGAAATTTTTGTGAGACACAGTCGAATTATTATTTCTGAGACTGTTAAAAGATTTTATTTCCAAATGAATTTCGTATACAAGAACATCAAAAGAGGCTCCCCTCTTAAGATTTTAAGCTTTTAGAAGGGAAAATGTGAAATTATTAAAAAAGATAGTCAAAAGAAATAAAAAAGCCATACAAGATCCAAGAGGCATTCGTCATATTGCTGTTATTTTTAATTATCTATTTACTATCCCTACACTGATGAAGAGTTGTAAGTTGCAAGATCTTGCATTTCTAATTTTCTACCATATCTTCTAATGCAAAAGTGGCATAGATATTTCATTTAGATGTTCAGAACAGACCAAAAATCAAAAAACCGGAGTGAATTAGTGGAACCAGGAGTGAATTAGTGGAACCAGGAGTGAATTAGTGGAACTTGAAGATTTTGGGCAATCTGGTGTCATATGGTTCTGAATCGATTCAATTCATTCATTCTAAACTTCTAAAGACTCTAAGCCTCGTTTGTATGGGTCCAATAGATGTGCAAGTGGGCGGTCAATTTGCATGCAAGTTACATGAATGTCACTTGAAACGTGTGAATGCAAGGTGCAAGTGTGAGGGTAACTTGCATGCAAGTTGATTGAACGTTGTGAGTCAGGATTGAAACTGAGAACAGTAAGCTACAAGTTTAGGGTTATCCAGTAATCCAGATAAAACAAACATCTATCCTGATTATAGGTGTAGGTACAAAGTTACAGGAATGCATAGTCTTTCCTGAAATAGGGCCCAGGTTGTTAATGTGTCTATCCAAAGGTTTTTCAGTCGAAAAGTCAAGTTCCCTAAATAGTTGGGGGGGGGGGTGCGAATATTTCATTTAGATGTAGAAGAAAGGGACGATTTTTGAAGGTTTTTGTGGTTCTAACTTTCAGTTTTGTCTTGCAGTTTGCACAGAAGCTTGTCTGTGAAATATTCTGGTGCGAATGTAGTGCAATCATTTTGGAAGAACGGCACGAATTTTGAAAGTGTTAATGGGTATCACAAAGCCATCATCAATTTCGTCTTTCAATTCTCTCTTTCGGATTTAGCAATAACTCATAACAATACCAATAATATTGGTGGTGCCTCACATAAACCATGTCATGTAGAATCGGTCCCACTAATAATTTTTAATGTCTTTCCAAAGAGCGAACATCCTCCTCCTCCTCTTCCTCCTTAGAAAAGAACATCCATAAGAGGAATTGACGCCAGTTTGAGCCTCCTTCGAAGAAAAAAAGGAGCAATAAAACCACCAAACCTAATTATAAACGAGGATATTCTAACAAAATTAAGATATAAAAATAGGCACTTTGAAATTTTGTGAGACACAGTCGAATTATTATTTCTGAGACTGTTAAAAGATTTTATTTCCAAATGAATTTCGTACAAGAACATCAAAAGAGGGAAAGGAAGGAAGAGGAGAAGAGAGACTGGAATAAAGGGAAGGAAAAGAGGGGAAAGGACTCTGAGAGAAGGTGATAAAGGGGTACAGAAGAGAAGAAGAAGAGAAAGGAGAGGGGAATGGAGGAGATGGACTAAGAAATTAGGTGATAAAGGAGGATTGAAGTCGGTAGAAGGGGAGGTGAGAGAAGAAAGGATATAGCCGAAACCCGAGGTAACAAAGGGAGACTATAAAAGGAGAGGAGGAAGAGGAAGAGAAGGAGAGATAAAGAAGGAAATAACCGAAAGGATAGGTGATAAAGGGAGACATAAAGGACTGGAGAAGGAGGAAGAGGAGGAGGAAGGGATTAGGAGGAAGAGAAAGAGTGGAATGGAGGTGAAATACTCGAAAATGTTGGAAAGTGGACATGTCCATCGTTGCTGTGAAGTGGACATTTTGTCGAAAAAAAGAACATTATTGCAGCGCTTGTAGCTAGACTGATTAATTTTCTGTGTTTTTTCATAAAACTCACTTTACCCTTATAAGAACTTTTTTCCAGGGGATTTCTATTGGTTAGTTAGTAAACTATTAGGTCAAAAAATCACTCAAACTCAAGTAGGTAAACCGTTTGTTTAAAGTTAGAAAATCACTCAAACTTAGACCTAATTTGCCCTGAGTCTGAAAATCATTAAAACTTATGCAAACTAGTTTGGTACCTAAGTCAAGTAAACCATTTGTTTCAAGTCAGAAAATCACTCAACTTAAGCAAAACCATTTGTTTCAAGTCAGTAAATCACTCAAACTAGTAAGTCATTTGCAGAGTCAGTTAAATCTAACAAAAGTTTCCACACAAATCCCTGATCTGTTTCTCTCAGTCTCTCTTCCCTTGTCCCTCCAGAATAAAAGTTTAAATTAATTCCCTATTTCTCTCTCTCTCTCTCTCTCTCTCTCTCTCTCTCTCTCTCTTCTCTCTTTCTAATATGGGATAATACTAGATAGATATCACTTTTTTTGTGAAAACAATTTAATTAAAAATTTAAATTGAAAAAGAAGAAAAAAAGTGATAGACCTAATGTAAAAAGAAAACTTCCCTACAAATGGAACTTTTTTTGCCTGTCGAACTCTTTTGGAAAAGTCCAACTTTTTTCTCTCTTAGGTATTTTATAGCTTGGACATACATATATTATGTAGCTCTTTTCCATTAGCTATATACCTTTTTATAATTTGTCATTCTGGCTTGAGTATCGAAACCAATGGTCTGTTTGGACTCTCGCTTTTGACTCGTTTGTGATCTGTCTTTTACTTTATTGTTCTCTCCCTTTCTCTCTCTTTCTCTCTCTCTCTCTCTCTCTCTCTCTCTCTCTCTCTCTCTCTCTCGCATTTTTTTTGGTTGGAGAAATTTGTTGTGGTGTGTATAATCAAGAAAAATGAATAGCAGAGCGAAGGAAACATATCTTTGAGTTCTTCTTGTTCTTTATCATCCTTGTTCTTCACCTCCTTCCTCCATTTCTTCTTCAACTTGCTCTTCTGCTTCTTCATCTACATATATCTTCTGATTCTTCTTCTTTTTCCTCTTGTTCTGGTACATTTCTCTTTTGTGTTCTGTTGAGAAAGGTGGAAAAGAGCAGACCACCAATGCCGGAAGTATCTGAAAAGCGACTAATAATCTCGATCCCCACTATGGTACAAATCTTGCTACAGTCACAGCCAAAAGTGCCAAAACATTTCGTGGCGATCAAATGGACGTATTCACGTCATGTTCCGTACCAGGTACCTACCTATCTGAAAAATAATGTAAACTAGAGATCATAAATCAATACAAAAAACAAAGTAAATATAACACAGTCAAACGTAATTATCCAGGTACACACAAACAAATAGCCGGAGATAAATTTTTGTATAATTAATTCTCTAATTATAATTAATAGAATTTCAAATGGAAATCAGTCATGTAAAAGTCCAATCATCATTGACATGCCAAATTCTGAAAATTGCCAGAGGACTTTTTATGTGCAGATTTTTTAGGTGGGTCATATTAAATGCAACGCATGACGTCATATAGCTGAATTTAAAATCCATATCCCATCATAATTATGTTGAATTGTTGATATACTCTGAAACTGTGATGTTTTCTGGATTATCTGAGACTGCAGGCTGTTAATAATCATGGCTTCAGGAGGTGCATGATGCATTACTTTTTTAAATCCATATCCCATCATAATTATGTTGAATTGTTGATATGCTCTGAAACTGTGATGTTTTCTGGATTATCTGAGACTGCAGGCTGTTAATAATCATGGCTTCAGGAGGTGCATGATGCATTACTTTTTAATTTTAATTACCTACCTACTTATTTTCGCAATGTCATAATATGCAGTTTCAACATTTTTACTTTCTATTACCCTTACGTATAGGGAACCTATACAAGGTAATGAGAAAGTATTGCAATCGGTCCAAATTTTCAAAATCGGGAAATGGGTGGAAATATCCGTTTTGGGATCCCCTGATTCCAAAAAAGTGGTTTTTAGCCCATGGTCTGTACGTATGTATGTACGTACGTACGTACGTACGCACGCACGCACGTACGTATGTATGTATGTATGTGTGTACTACAGGTTTAAATGGGAAATTTGGAAAAGGTGGTATACAAAATATCTCAAGAACGGTTAGTCGTAAAGCGATGAAATTTGGTATGATATACCGGTATGGTCCAAGGACAAAGGGATGGAGAGAGAGAGTCAAGGAATTGAGAGGCGAAGGAGGTGTGAGAAAAGGAAGGGATGGAGAAAGAGAGAGAGAGAAAGGTAAGAGGGAGGGAAAGATTGAGGATGCAAAGGAATTGGGAGCAAAGGATTCAGGACAAGGTATTGACTGAAAGGTGCAAAGGTACAGGAAGATATTAAGGACGAGAGAGAGAGAGAAGATGACATTTCACCTCCTTCCTCCATTTGTTCTTCAACTTGCTCTTCTGCTTCTTCATCTACATATATCTTCTGATTCTTCTTCTTTTTCCTCTTGTTCTGGTACGTTTCTCTTTTGTGTTCTGTTGAGAAAGATGGAAAAGAGCAGACCACCAATGCCGGAAGTATCTGAAAAGCGACTAATAATCTCGATCCCACTATGGTACAAATCTTGCTCCAGTCACAGCCAAAAGTGCCAAAACATGTCGTGGCGATCAAATGGACGTATTCACGTCATGTGCCGTACCAGGTACCTACCTATATGAAAAATAATGTAAACTAGAGATCATAAATCAATACAAAAAACAAAGTAAATATAACACAGTCAAACGTATTTATCCAGGTACACACAAACAAATAGCCGGAGATAAATTTTTGTATAATTAATTCTCTAATTATAATTAATAGAATTT